>NC_092204.1:71658772-71708517 GCF_043381705.1 Parasteatoda tepidariorum
TTTCTATGTAATACATATATATATATATATATATATATATATATATAATATTTTCCTTCATTTAAAAATTTTTGCTTTCTTCAAGTTGATATATGTAAAATTAAAATTCTTTCTTATATTTCATTCATTAAAGAACCAACAGATGCTATAGAGTTAGTACCACTAATGTTTTAACGAGAGTTTTAATTTTAGGCTGAAGCAAATTCTTATTACTATGTATTGTGAAATTATTTTGTTATTTAAAAAGGAAAATATTACTGTCACAAATAAAAATTTATATAAAAGAGTAGGCAAATATTGGATTGGTCAACCCCCAATCTCTAATTAAAAAAATATTTCAGTATTAATTACATTGGTGTATGGAAATAATAAATTTGAAGTAAATTAAGAAATGTAAAAATAATGACATAACTTGGAAATATTAACAAGAAAAATCCAGATCCATATTCAAACATAATTTATTAATTTACAATCACTTTGATGCTTGTATACATAGACAGAATGTAATAATTTTTATGCGAAATCTCAAAATTTAAATATATTATACTTTTTTATACATACCACTGCATTCATTAAAAAAAATACAAAATATTCACTCAAAAATATGATAGATAGTATGTTTTTGTTTTGTTGTATGATAGTATGTTTTGTATGGTTTTGTTGAGAGTGCATTCAATTCAAACTTATTTTCAATTTACAGTAATTTTAAATAAAAATTACGTTAGCATATGCCTCAATGTTTGCAATTTTGAAATTTGGGATCATCTAAAAATAATTTTCAATATTTTAACAAGATACTAAATTTCTTGATATACTCTGCCTCATCTGAATTATAATTTACAATATAACAAAATTACTTTTTTACGAACATAATTTACTACTTGATAAAAAGATTAAAATTTCACTCAGTTTGGAAAAAAATTACTATCATTTTTTAACAAATTAGTAAATGGCGGTGAGTATTTGAGAAAAAGCAATATTTTTATCATTATTATATTCATTATTATATATTCATTATTAAAGATTTTTCTGGTGCTATTACTTTAACTACATCACATTTTTCAGGGGGCCGGGATAGCCTGGTCGGTAGGGTGCTGGGCCCATGTCCGAGAGTTCGTGAGTTCGAACCCCGCTGGCCGAAGACTACCCAGGGTAATAAATGGTGACTGATGCACGTTAAATCTGTCGAGTCGCAAAGTCCTCCATGTTCCCATAACAAATCAATACCTCAGGGGGTACTGGATTGGAGATTGATTGTTCTCTGATTCAGGTCAAAATTACGATCTGTGGATGTATGAATAAACGGGCCACTCTATAAACGGGCTGTGACGTGTGTATGGTTGAAGACGAATTCTTGGCCATAGATTGAGCCACTTAAGAACGAGAAATGCACCCTCTGCCTTAAATTTGCTCGGTTTCACCAAGCAGGCTTGCTAGTGTGGCAAGTGGCATTAGAAACAACAACATTTTTCAGTTGATTGTAAAAAATACAACAAGATTTAAAAAGATTACACACATATAAAAATTTGGAGCCCTTTTACAAAATAATAATTGTTTTTCCAAACACAGGTACTTCATTCTCAAAACTTGAAACTATACACATTCCTTGTTTTTTAAGCTGTTCTTGAAACTAGTACTTTTGAAGTTTGAAAAAACTGCTTATAATTTCCTAGAAATCTGGTAATTTCTGCAGAATAAATATTTTTATTAATAGGCTTTACACTGGTTATAACAATATTTTTTTCTAAGCTTCTTTCTTGATTAAAAGCATTTAAGTTGTTGGTGCCTTTGTGCTAATGAAAGAAGATTAAAAATAATGTAATTTACAGTAATAAAATGTACAGGATTTGAAATAATTTCACAGAAGAAACAAAATTTGAACCCTTACATTTTTTAAACACAGAAAGATTAATCAAAGCAAGTCATATTTTAATTACTATTTTTAAAATACAATATTTAAAAAAAATTGAGAAAATGTCGTTCTTATGTAAAAAAAATGTTTAAACATTTCACCATCTGAAATATTTTTTCGAGACCAACTATTTATAGAAGGGGGGGGGTATTCTTATTTTAAGATTCCTTTCACCCATAAAGATTCTGAAAAGGAAAGTTTTGATATTTTAAAATATTATTATTTTTTTATTGTTGTAAAAATGCGCCAAAGCACCCAAGTAGAATTTCTCCTCATAATAAATTTTCAATTGAATTTCAAGCAGGGCGACCCCGCAAAAAAATTGCAAAAGAAACTGTCAACTATTAAAATATTAAATGAACAATATGATCATCACTTGGATAGATCAAAGAGTTCGCATTGAGTCTAAGTGGGCGTGATATGGCTGCTGATTACACAAGCAGTATTCATGTAGATGGTATTAAAACTCCACATGTATACTGTTTGTGAGAATTGTTTTTTTAACTAAAGTTCTTTTGTTTCATAGAAGCAGATATATTTCAGAATAAAAAAAAATTTCTTTTATTATTATAATAATACTTCTTAAAAAAAAAATTATTTAAAAAAAAACAACAACTGTAAATATTATAAAGAATACATATGGCCTTTTTCATGATCAATTATAACGTTCAATTTTATGCTTATGTTGTCTTTTCAATCCCTCACAAAACGCAAATGTGGGTAAATTACAAAAAATAATAAGAATAAGAATAATTCATGGAAAAATAAGCATCTAAAGCAAAGTATCTATGAGCATTTAAGTACTTTTTATTTATTTAGATTTAATGAAAAAATATATTTATTAACTTTTTAAATGCGATGTTTTGTTTAATTTAAAATTTGTTTCGCTTAGTAAAAAAAATACTAATAAGAAAATCTTTTTTTTTTTTAAATTATAATAAGAAATCAGCTTATTTCTAAAGGCTCTAAAACAGTGTTTCCCAACGTGGGGCCCACCCCCCACTGGGGGGCAATTTGATTGTTAAGGGGGGCAATTCGAAAATGGACTCGACACGAGTTTAACCCTTTTGCTCCGGGCCATTTAAATGCAATGCTAGATTTCGGTGCCAAAATTGAAAGAAAAAATCAAATTCTTAAATAATTGCAGTCAATAAATATTATAAATTCTTTTGGCGAGACCAAAATATCAACTGGGTTTTTGGCGTCGTCAAGTTAACCTCCCTGCAGCAGACTCCACGTGGACTTTAAAACTTTAAAGAAAAATTTTGAAAAGAGGACAACAGTAAAGTCTCTATTTACTGCTCACACTTCAATTCATAATCGTATTCTTGAGGCTAGTTATCAAATTTTTTTATTCATCGCTAAATCTGGAAAAAATCATACTACAGGAGAGAATTTAAAAAAACCGTCAATGTCAGCATCTATTAAAACGGTTCTTGAAAAAGATGACAAAGCTGTAAAAGCTATGCCAATCAGTAACAATACTGTTAGCAGAAGAATAGACGAAATGAGTGAAGATATTAAAAAACAGCATGTTGAAAAGATGAAACAAGAAAATTCTCAGTGCAAATGGATGAATCAACTTTGATAGACAGTGTGACAGTATTGATAATTTACGTAAGATATATTGATAAAGGGCATTTTGCTGAAGAAATGTTCTTCTGTAAAAGATTAGAAAGCACCACTATCTCTAACGATATACATATATAATAAGGTAAAAAAGTACATAGATGTCAATAATATACCAATAAATATATAACATCTTGTGCTGCAGATGGTGCTCCTAAGAAAAATGGCTGCTTAAAATTGAAGAAAGATGAGAATCCAGAAATGATTCTCGTGCATTGTGTTATTCATAGGGAAAACTTGGTATAGCTAGAAAGATCTTACCTGTTTTAAATGAAGTACTACATTCAGTAATAAAGTGCATCAATGATATTAAAGCTAATGCCAAATGTGAGCTTCTCTTCAAGCTATTTTGTGAAGAACAAAATGCAGACCATGTGAGACTTTTACTTCACACTGAAGTAAGATGGCTCTCTAAAGGGAACTGCTTGAAAAGATTTATGGAACTGTTTGATATTCTTAGTGATTTTTTAAGTGACAAACCTAAAATGAAGTATCTGTCAACAATCGATGATAAAGCATTTGTGAGTTATTCAGTCGATATCTTTGAAAAACTAAATATATTAAATAAGCATCTTCAAGGAACAAAGGAAACTCTTGTTGATGCAAAAGTGAAGATATTTGGTTTCATTACCCTTATTGAGTTATATCAGATATATATTAACAACAAAAACTTAGTACAGTTTCATTGGCTCCAAAAATGTGAAGTAAATAATACCACTTTACTTGCTATTGTCGATCATCTGAAAATTCTATCGAACGATTTAAAAGAAAGATTCTATGATTTAAAACAAATTGATTTTCCAACATGGATGATGCAGCCAAAGTTAGTGGATTTGTCTGATGTATCAAATATGCAGTATCAAGAAGAACTCGCAGAAATGCAAAATGTTAAGTCAGTTAAAACTTTATTTAATATAAAGGGAATGATGGCATGGCTTTGTGAGGAAACAGAAATCAAATACCCAAATTCAACTAAATGTGCAAGAAAACTATTGCTACCGTTTCCATCTTCCTATTTAGCTGAATTTGGATTTAGTGCTGCAAATGATTTACTGCTAAAAAAAAAGAAATCGTCTGGATATAACACAACGTGGATACTTGAGACTGAAGCTAACCAAATTGGAACCTAACATAAAATCTCTGTGCAGCAAGGATCTCACTAAATTAAAATATTAATGAAATTATTATAGAAAAATCTTTATTAAAACTATTTGAATTTTAGTTTTTCATTATATGTTTTGAAAATTTGCTTACTGTGTTTCGTTAACAATTTCCTAGTGATTTCATCCTAAAACCTATCATTTAAGTTTCTTAAGTGAACAATTCAATTTTTTAATATTAAAAATTATGTATATGTTACATAGGGGGGCATAAGAATTTTAGAATGACTTAGGTGGGGCATGGCGCAAAAAAGGTTGGGAAACACTGCTCTAAAACAAATCTTGTTTTGGTCGGTATTTTGTTCGAATTTCAGTTAGATCCATGGTGAAAAAAGAAAAATTTAGTGCTTTGTTTTCTTTAACGCCAATATGTTTCTTTGTTTTCTTTCTTACCTCGTGCGCCAAAGAGAAACCCAGTTTCCATGACAACGGCTGCTTTGCTGCTTTTCTCTCTAGTGCTAATTTGAGTATAATTCGCTTTGAAAATTTTACAACAAACTCATTTAAGAATGCATTGACAAAAGATCGTGTAATTATGTGACAATACAAACGAAAATGAGAAATATAGAACATGAAAATCAAAACAGAAGCATAGATATTGATAAGAAGTTTTAATCTATGTAGATATTTTTAGAATACTATTTAAATTTAATTGTTAAAAAGATTGTTTCAGATATATAAAATTTCAAAATGCGCTCACGGCACAAATTACTCTTTGCGAATCTGTAATAAGATACTTTTCATCAACATTATTAAAAATTTAAACCGGCGATCGAAACATATAAGTGCTTTCCTATTACGCAAATGGGTAACCGGATTATGTATATGGTTACAATATTTTTTCATTCACTTATTCCGCGTAAATTATTTTGGAGTAAATACTCAGAAATCATTCAAGTGGCCTCAAATTGAATTAAATATATCCTTACACTCTTAATAAAATAGACTTGTTTAACGTCTTGATGTTATGTTGCTGCTGTACAAACTTCTTCCCCAAATTTTTTTTTTTATTGGTGGCGCCCTTTCTAAATCTCTCTATCTCTTCCTGCTTAAAGAACCATATGTAATCGTCTAAAAAAATGTGAAATAACTATTTAAATGGAATGGGAAAATTTTTTAAATTTGTATTAGTTTACAATTTCTCTAAATGTTTTTCGGTGTATTAATTGATAACTTCTAGCTGTACGGCTAGTATGAAATGCAAATTATGAGAATTCAATGCAATACAATTTTTCAATATTAAATATGAATAAATATTATATACTAGGGCTTTACATTAAAAAAAGGATACCTGAAAGAAGTATAATCCCAATTTTAGATCAAAAGTTAATGAAGTTAATTTTTGGAATTTGGTAACAATTCACTTACGATATTTGTGTAAAAAGGTATTGTTGGAAAAATATATTATAGAATATAAGTTTGAATGTGAGCGATATTCTAATGTTGTCAAAGGCAACTCTCTTTAGAAATTTATGTAAAAATGCATTGTTGGACAAATATTATGTAAAGTTAAATGCCTAAGATACACTAAAATTAACAAAGGCAACTCACTTTAAATATTTTTGTAAAAATGCATTATTGTACATATATATTGAAGTATATAAAATGACATGTGTGCGATATACTGAAATTCTCGAATATTAGAGGCAACTCACTTTAGATTTTTTCGTAAAAATGCATTGCGTGACATAGAAGTATGTAAAATTAATAATTGATATAGAAGTATAATTGATATAGAAGTATGATACAGAAGTAGAATTGATATAGAAGTAATTGATAAATAATTGATATAGAAGTATGTAAAATTAAATGTGCATAATGTACAAATATTAACAAAAAAAACTTTCAACACAACTAGCACAATTATTTTCTCGACAATCTAAATTTCAAGCTAAAAGTCTGTATAAAATCCTTGTATTGATTATAGCCACAATTATTTGTGATCGACATTTGACAAATAATCTCTACAATAATGATAATCAAACCCATATTTAAGAATTTGAAATCATTTATCAATATTTAAAAAACCGTGAGAAGGTATAGCCCACATTGTCACTGAAAGCAAAATATGGTAGCTAAAAAATCATAATTATACACCGCATCATAAAGGGATAGCTCATGTAGAAAAAATTTTGACACGTGACCCGCCTTCTGTTGACAAGACCACAAAAAACGGAAGCCCCCGAATTTTGTTTCCTAATGACTTCTGAAAATCTTTCTCCTCCCCAAGTAGCAGGTTGGAGACGATTAGTTGAAGATGCTTTTTTTCCCCATCTATAAGAATTTTTTTGCTAAAAAGGTGCCACACAGCTGCGAGAGGGTTATATTGTCAGGTATATAGATCATAAATGTCAAAAGCTCTTTTGTATATTAGTTTTTGTTCCAGAATTTTGTCATGTCTTGTTAAAAAAGTAAAAGGATGGATGGTTATTTCTGTAAGGAAAGGGTTGAAATATTTTTTGTATTCTATCTGAAACCGTCATGGCCCAATGTACAGAGAAAATTTGGAAGAAAAAAAAGCGAGATCTTTTTATCGCCCAAAATATATTTATTATTATCATTATTGTTAGAATGTATTTAGAACAAATAAAAGTAAATATCTTCCTCAAATTTAATCTTATTTATATAAAGCTTTTTTTACGCATTTTGAGTTACATTTTGTTTGAGTTAAAGTTTGAAACGGAAAAAATATGGCTAAAATAACAAAATAAAGAAGAAAAGAAAAATATGTCTATCCTTATTTATATGTTTATTTTCTGAAACAGATTCTAAAACAGTAAAGTTATTAAAACTTTTAAGAATTTTCTGATATAAAGAAATATTAAAATGAACAAAAAAATCTGAAAAATAAAAAATCCTTACCCGAAAATTAAAATTAACGAAAGAAAAAAAAATTTTAATCCCTAAGAATTAAAAAAAAAAGAAAATTTTATCAAAATCAATATTTTTAAAGCACTAGAATGGTAAAAATATTTCGGTTTTGTTGCTGCTTCGACTAGATAACAAATATATATTGTATATATTTTGTCATGACAGATTAAAAGTTATAGTAAATAAACACTTCCTCAATCACACTATAAAAGCTACCGAATCACACCGAATTGCCTTCGTGGAGGGTTGTTTGATGGAACTAACCAACATTTGCGTTACATGGAAAGAAAAACCACGAAAACATCCCACGGTTAACCCGACTGCAAGAGTACTCTAATCCATAATCCGTCTACCACTGAGAATTACGTCACTTGAAGATCACTATTTCATGTTGGTGTCCGTTGCGAGCCAGGTCCGGAATTCGTACCTACCAGCCATCACTGGGGTTCGAACCCAAGCCACCTCATTGGGTGACGTGCTCTCTATCGCCGGAGCTACCACGCCTCACTTGCACGTACATGTAATATACATGTGGAAATAATAGTACAAGATAGATATAAAATTTGTACTACTACGTATAGTCACACTTGGACTAGTAATCACAATTTCACGCGGGTTAACTAGTGAAATGAGAAACGATTTCAACAAATTTCTCACTCCACAGATTTCATAAGGGTTTTATTTATTTATTTATATAGCCACACAAAGAGAGAGTACGGGAAGTCACACAAGCCACCCACATTTATATAGCCACACAAGAAGAGAACTTCACGGGAGCATTTCGTTGAAATTTCGAATGTTGCTCATTTCTAGGGTTAAAATTTTCGAATTTCAATGCAGAGAAAAGAAAGTCACAGAAAAAGGCCAAACAAAGGAACGAAAAAAAAAACAAATCAAGAGAAATTATTCAAAACCATGCAAATAAAGAAAAAAAAAAATTTAACGTGATTCAAAAATTACAGGAAGTGTTATTAGGAAACTATTGAATTAAACTAGGGAAATGCTAAAATTTTTATTTATTATTTTTTGATGTGAATTTTAAAGCAAAACAAGATTAACTTTAATTTTAAAAAAAATGTTATAAATTATTTCTTTTGCTTGAAATTAATTTAAAAATAGCGGAAATCTTAACGGAAATGTTTTTTTTCTCCTTAAATTAATTTTCTTTTTCGGGTTTATAAATATGTATTAGCTAAAACCATAACTTCAGTCAACTGTTCCTGTTTTTTGTCACCTTAGTTCACGAATTTTATACGGGTTCATTCTTTAGGACTTCATCATGTTTTTTTTAAACACTACACGTGCGTTTATGGGACAAATATTTTAAGGCAAAGATAAAATAGGTCTTAATCTAATTATAATTCTCAACGCCATAAAGTCAATGTCAGTTACTAAAAGCAACATTTTCCTTATTTCTTATCATAATTTGATCGAGCACAGCCGGTTTCATAATTACTTCTCCCAACTGGGAAATAGCTCTGAAACTTTGCATCGCTTATTTTGATAAAATCTAGTTATCAATGTACCAAATTTTATTACAATTTGAAATGATAATAATGGATCTGGGAATAGATCCACTTTACTTCTAATGACCTACGTATAACGTACAGTACATTCTTTTTAGAGAAACCAAAGTTTCTAGTCTGTGCAAGGGGCGTTGCGTTAGAGTCACAAGTGATTTTCAATGATACCAGAAAAAGATCAATTGTATTTGACTCATTACTTTTCCTATTTTATTACTACAAAAAGCAGAGGGGAAAGTCATTGAATTTTTTTTTCTCTTCACAGTAGGACTATCAGTGACCAATGAGGTATCTACCGATTGATGACCATTGCCAACCCCTTTAACATTCCGCAACAGTTTTTTTGTGCCAGCTTCATCCCTTTACACCTGCATTGAACAATACGTTGCATAGGGAAGGGTTATGTGATGCTGCTGTAATGATTGTGGTGCACTTTTTTTCCCACCACAACAATGGTTCAGTCAGTAAAAAGAAGTCTTCTGTCAGTGTCACTGGAACATCTTCAGCTTTTATTTTTAACTCCATCCAATGCTTTTTTTTTCTTTTGAAAGAATTCGTCACACATCAATTTACTTTTTGGGCGCCAAAGGTTTAGGTGACTTTTTTTTTCTTTCTATATTGACCATTTTTTTACTGATTCTCATGTCACTGACTGTAGGTTGCAAATATCCACCCCAATTTTTCGAATCTTTTGGCATGGACAGAAGCTGTTAATTTTATGAAAGATGGTTATATTTTCGTGAGAAATCATTAAAAGATTCTGTGAGCTGATTAGATAAATTTATAATTCTTTAACTCTTTGATGCAAATGGAACACCGATGTCCCTTTTACAGATATATATTTTTTTCTCCTAGTGCTCTAATTACAAGCAAAGATATTCCTTGGTATTTTTTTTAACTGTAAAAATCAGTCAGTTACAAATAAAAATTTGCTAGATTATCGGAATTACATTTGTACTAAAATATAAAATCCAAAAAAAAGTTCTTTTTCTAACACTTATTCAAAAATTTATTAAAAATTGATTTTGTAAAGAAATTTCATATAGGAATAACTGTTTCTCTTAGATCTAAATAAGTGCAAATTTGAAAACTTTTTGTTTGAAAGTGAGCCGTGTATGGAAAATTTTGCAAACGAAGAAAAAGACACCGATGTTTCATGCTGTATTTCATAAACATACTCTATTAAAATGCTAAATATTATGTTTTTCACTTATTTTGAACTAAATTAATACAAAATAATGAAAAAAGTAAGAGAAATATGTATTATAAAAATTCTGTGTCAAAGAGTTAACAATTTTTTACAAAATCTTCCCTCCTTTTTTTCTTTTAACAATTAATTTTGATAGTGCATTAGTAGCAAAATGCCGTATTGCTACTAAAATGCCAAAATGTCGCAGCAAAACAAAATGTAAAAAGTAGGAAAAATATGACTTTCTCTTTATTCGAGAGGAAGAATTACTTTCGGAACTCATTTACAGAACCTGTGAGATAAAATTCAAGATAACAGATGAGTGAGATAAAATGAATAACGATAAAATTCAAATAATCATTTGAATTTAATCATTTGAATCATTTAAAATATGTAATAAGAGAAAATGGCGCTTTGCACACTAGTTGACAAAATATCTAGAGTTACGTCGCTGGTTGTCGTTGTGTGATATGCTGACGATTACAAAAATTAAATGACAAACATTTCGAAACCTAACGAAAACGTTGTTTGTGTAAATGAATGTCTAGATTTTCAATTAATGTTTCTTTTAGTCATTTTTATTTATTTATTATGAAACATCTATGTTTTTATTTTATTTATTTAGTTTAGACTAAATTGGAAGAAACATTTTACTGCATCAAAATTCAGCCAGAAAACAAAGATTTCACAAATTCAATGAATTCTCCTAAATTTCCTTTTCGGTTTGAGAAGATATATTTATGTTATTTAATTGATTAATTTATTTCTGTACATAGCAACTAAGGTTATTATTTTTTTTCTTTCGGGTAGCTAATGTCTTGAATAAAACTTTTACCTACAATTGCAGATAAATAAATAGTTTTGGATAAAAGCTTGGTGGTTATTGGCTTATTTATGACAAATCTATGAAAACCTCCCATACGATAAAATTCGTTTATAATAGAAGAGGAAAAAATCGAAGGAAATGAAGCGGAATAACAGTGTAATGGAGAACAGTGTAAGGAAAGTTATCATACTAATTGTAACCTAAACAAGACAACAAAATATATATAGTTTTTCATATTAAGGGAAGTAATAAGAACAATGTATGAATGATTAGATTTTCTTGGTGTAATTTATAACAGTTATCGATGAAATGTGCAGGAATTTAGTTCCCCAAACCCTCTAAAAAACAAAAAATTCTCATTCTTTAGTGTTCACAAGTATCACTAACAGATGGCGCTAGATGTCAATTGCTGTTCTTTTTGTTTTTTTTTTCTCATTTAATTCTTTTTTTAAATTCCACCGGTTAGATCCATTATTTAGATCAGCAATTTTTAAACATCCATGGTGAACTATTTAACCACTTTAAATTTGTGCTACTAGATGTTAATAAAATCATCTCAGGTGAGAAAACCTGGAATAAATTTTGTAACCAAACGCCATTTATAAGGAATATTTACAGGAGCTGCCATTCGTATTTTACTAAAAGATATCAAAAGAGAACACGACGTGTGCACTGCTTTTGATATCTCCTTATGGATTCCTCCATATTTTTTCCTAAATTTCACGGAAATTTATTTTATATTTCAAAAGAAGTATAAATCAGTAAGTTATTAGCCTCTAGTGAGTGATGGTACACCTATCACAAAAAATAATATTCAAATTAATTTGATCTAATAAGCCAAATGAATTTTTTTCCTTTACTCAAGCTCAATCCAAAATATATTTTAATATATTGTTGCTAGATATAAACGGCCTGTTAAAGGTTTAAATGTGTATATGTATGGGCAAAATAGGAATAATTTTCGCGATATATGTAAAATCATGGACAATAGGTTACTTTTTTATTCATGTTTAAAAACCTAAATGTAAAATCATTGAAGAAAACATCTTTTAATACAAACATGGGCGTTATTGTTTGGTGGAGGCGTTTATATGTCCGACTCAATAATAAGAAACATCTATAAGTTCCCTTTAATATTTCAGACAGTTAAAAAAAAATTTCAAAAGTCATCTTCGATTTAAACTTATTTAATACAAAGATTTTAATCCTTCGCAAAAATTTGGAAATTTGAGATGCTTTTTGTTTTGAGTGACAGTTAGAGGACTAATAGTATGGCTGCATATTTTAATTTCGTCCACCTCAAAAAATGGACGTAAATGAATACAAAAGTAAATGAATAATAATACAAATTTAAGTTCAAATCATAGATAAAAGTTCATTTTCCACATTTTTGAAAACCAAACCTCACAACAATTGAAGAGAGATTAATAAAAATAAGGTGGTGGTAGACAGACCATGTGTTGAGAATGTCAAGAAAGAAATCAACACATGTTCCGCACTCCTGGGTTCCTGGTGGCAGGAGAAAAAGAGGAAGACCAAAAATGAGGATGCCAGAGAGCATGGAGAAATAGATTGGTTGCCTCATGCACCTGAAAGCGTTAACAGACTAACAAATAAAAAAAATAATCATAATTTTCCACGGTTACCACTGACAGTTTTGCCCGATTTTCCAATAAAAAATATTAGAATCATGGTAGCTCAGGGGATTGATCACACATCTTACAATGAGGTGACCCACGTTCGAATCCCAGCAATGGCTGGTTGATACGAATTCCTCACCCGGTTCGTACCATAGCGTCGTCGTACGATATCATCAGTGGTAGGAGGATCATGGGTAAGAGTCCTCTTGCAATCGTGTTAACAGTGAGAGGCTTTCTTGGTTTTCCTCTGCATGTAACACAAATGCTGGTTAGTTCCATCAAAAAGTCCTACACGAAGGGAAATTTCTGCCAGGAATTCCCTTATATTCTGGATTGGGTTCAAAATTACAAGGCTACGGAGATGAACATTAGTAGTCGTAAGCTCAAAATTGGCTCGGCTGTTCAACAACGGTGATAAAATAAAAAATATAATGAGGAGGGCATAGCTGTCATGAAAAAATTTATTATTTTATTGAAAAACTGATTTAGACAATTTTCATTCGATACTTTTTTTTTCTGGAAACAATTCCAAAAAAATAACTATATAAAATGATAGAATTAAATAGATTAAAAAATATTAAATAGAAGAAAATATTTAAAATAAAAGAAACACATCTGAACCGTAATAAACATGATAATTGTTATTGTTTCTCGTATTTTTTATTTAATTACTAGCTGAATATCCGTTTTTAATATAGTGTTTAAAAAAAAGAAATCAGAATCATTATTATTATTTTTGTTGTCCTTCCCTGTGTATTTACGTTATTCGATAAAACAAAACAGGTATTTAATAGTTCGTCGCATCAAAATATCGATGGTATTTAATATCATCCAGCATAATGTTGCTCGAGGCAACTCATGATATTAAAAATTTACCACAATCAAGCAACTTTTTCCTGTACTTAAATCTTCGAAGTGACGTAAAAAGAAAAAAAGAAACTTATTTCCGCAGTATAAACTGTATTGGTGCAGCTTTAATAGTTATTATTTTGTACTTGCATGAGAGTATATATGGTACCATTAAAACTGTACCAATTAACAAGCCAGTAGTACATATTATCAAAATTAATCATCATTGACGTCAAAAATAATTGGCCGATTTTGTAAGGTCTTTTAAGCGAATTAGTTCCCTTTTTCCGTTAATTTTGTTTTTCAATAGGTAGCTATATTTTAAAATTCATTCAGTAATTGTATAACCAAAATTAATTATCATTGGAGACAATAATAATATAAGCGTTTTTTTTTTTTGCTGTTTTTTTTTACGTTCTTGCTCAACAAATTACTACTATTTTCTATTTTCTCACTAATTTTGATTTTCAGTACAAAGGTTTCTTTTTAATTTCAATTACCGCTGATTTTAAATTATTTATTTTTATTTTAACACGTTTAATAACTTTAACTTATAAACAAAATTAACACGCGGTTTCAAATAACTTTAGGAATACTAATTTGGGACGCAGTTCGTCTATGCCACCACGATCACTCAGATCATTCAGAAAATCTGGCATAATGAATAAAAAATAATTACGTAATACAGAACGCGCAATAAAAACTTTTTTTTATTAGAGCTGCAAGCTAGTAAACATAACTGATGTAATCTTTGAAATATTTAATTTTCTGAATCGCCTTCAGTTTAATTTTGGCTTCCGCTAAATCAATGAGAAAATATCTTCTTTTAAATGTCGCTGAATTAAAAAAAAAAAAAAAAAAAAAAAAAAAAAAAAAAAAAAATCGAAAATCAGGCTTCGTGATTTGTTTACAACCGTCTAATATCTCATTTTAGTGCCTACATTCATACTCGCAATCTGGCATGCAGGTACACGCAGAGCACACATATCTTATTTTAATTATATGTATAGATAGATTATTGAATTTAAAATGAAGGAAAACTTCTTCTTTACCTTTATGGCCGATTCCCAACTAAGGTTGGCTCAATTAATTTCTACTGTGCTCCATATAATAAACCACTTTTCAATTCCACTTGCTGCACGCATCCTGCCTTTACAAAGGTATCGGGTACACAACTTTTGCCTGTACCGGGTTCCCTGGAAAAATTTGAATTTAATACCCGCTACCCTGCCAGGAGTTTAAACATTTTTTCCAAACAATATAAAAATCGTTTAGTTTCTTATCGAAAAAATATAGAATATAGAATGAATCGTTAAGCTATGCTATGAAGTGGAAACATCTACTAATAATGGACTTCATAAATTAATTTTTCATTTTATTTACTTAAATTTTCAATAAAATTTATTAATCTGGCTTCTGTTAAGCGCAAGATATTTTAAAAATATTTTTCAAAAATTATAGTACATTAAATAAAAAAAATATTTTAACTATTATTAATTTTCATTCATCCGATAACCGTAAACGTAATTAGTGATTAATGATATCGACTTTAGTACAATTCTTTTTCGATATCCAAGCAACCTTGAACTCCGAGGTGCTTTTTTCCGAGATTCTTTGAACTGTTATATGCTTCACCGAGTTTTTATCACTACTAGACATTTAGGTTGAAAACTACTAGACCTTTTCTTTGCTAGGTTGACAAAATTTTTATTCTGATTCGTTGTTACTATTTCTTATTCTCCAGTTTTCGTTATCCATTAATTCATTCTCTTAATTTTCTCAATTTTTCTTCTTCTTTTTTGTTCACAGGTCATCAATTTTTCATCATTTGATTTATACGTTATCCAAATCACTCCCAATCTTTGTTTTGCATAGCCGTATGGTTTGATTTAAACTGGTTTTATTATCCATTACAATATCTGTAAACCATACTGATTCTATTCTTAATTTTGATTGTTATGACATTGTTTATTATTTACAATTGTACTAAATATTTCATTACACCAACCTTAGCGAAAATCTAAGTTTATTTATTTATTTTTATTAGAAGCCTCAAAACAGTTTGACATGGAGTTCCTTTTTTAATAGTTAGTTGAATACGATCTGGGAAAGTTTTGTTAAAAGAAGTTAACTGTGAGTGGTGTACAAAATAGACACCTGGAACTTCACATAGAAGACTTGACTGGAGGTTTTCTGAAACTATGAAATTTCACAATTGTATCCAATACATAAGAACAGAACATAATAACCCTATTTGAAAAGTTTCCCTCTTTTTAAATAGGCAAGGGGATCCCATTAGTACTTAGAAGACTGCCTGGGGTGAAAGGGAGGAACAAAGAGGTGACTTCTGATAGAGCACCCCAAGTACTCTCTCTAGAATTTTTGTCACATTCTTTGTTGTTACTTGGAGATTTATGGTTAAAGAGTCAGAATGGTGACTAGAAAATGGGTGACGGTTTTCTTTCATGTTTCAGTCATTAGTTTTTAAACTTCCATACTTGCAAATTATGATCTGAACGGCAATTGAAAATTTTGATCTCATGATGAGCAATGTATTTTGAAGGATTGAGATCCTATATAATATAAGCATTCGATTAAAAAAATATTTAAAGCAATGTGGGATACGAATATATTTAAAATATTCCAGACTTGCTTCATCAATATAAACGAGGGAGTTCTGCCTGAGGTCTAAACATTCGATTAAAAAATATTTAAAGTTATGTGGGATTCGAATATATTTAAAATATTCGAGACTTGTTTCATCAATATAAACTAGGGAGTTCTGCCTGAGTATAATCTAAACATTCGATTAGAAAAATATTTAAAGTTATGCGAATATATTTAAAATATTCGAGACTTGTTTCATCAATATAAACTAGGGAGTTCTGCCTGAGTATAATCTAAACATTCGATTAGAAAAATATTTAAAGTTATGCGAATATATTTAAAATATTCGAGACTTGTTTCATCAATATAAACTAGGGAGTTCTGCCTGAGTATAATCTAAACATTCGATTAGAAAAATATTTAAAGTTATGCGAATATATTTAAAATATTCGAGACTTGTTTCATCAATATAAACTAGGGAGTTCTGCCTGAGTATAATCTAAACATTCGATTAGAAAAATATTTAAAGTTATGCGAATATATTTAAAATATTCGAGACTTGTTTCATCAATATAAACTAGGGAGTTCTGCCTGAGTATAATCTAAACATTCGATTAAAAAATATTTAAAATTATGTGGGATACGAATATATTTAAAATATTCGAGATTTGTTTCATCACTATAAACTAGGGAGTTCTGCCTGAGTATAATCTAAACATTCGATTAAAAAATATTTAAAATTATGTGGGATACGAATATATTTAAAATATTCGAGACTTGTTTGATCAATATAAACTAGGGAGTTCTGCCTGAGTATAATCTGAACATTCGATTAAAAAAATATTTAAAGTTATGTGGGATACGAATATTTTTAAAATATTGGAGATTTGTTTCATAATTATAAACTAGGGAGTTCTGCCCCTTTCTCGCTTTTCTCATTGATTTTTTTTCTTTTTTCTTACGGTAAACAGATTAGTTCTAAATGAAAAAGCATTCAATTGAAATTTCCCGAAATATTCCACCGTAATATTATATACATTTGGTTTCACAGATTGTAGTTCCTGATTCTACTGGAACGAAATTTTAGGAAATAAGAATGTCCCGATAACAATGGAAAATGTTTCATGCAATGTACTACATTTTTATTTTATTCGATGAAAAAAAAATTAATGCGGTCATTTTTATTTGAATGTTGCTAAAAAAAATTATGCTTTTTAAATATATACATTCTATTATGCCTAGAAGGCGAGTTTGAACTTATTTTTTAGACTGAACATCTTTCCCCAGCCTATAACGTTTTTTTTTTCCGTAAATTTTTTAACCTGCTGGGTTTTTTAATGAGTTGTTTTATCGTTCCTTTAATACCTATCTGTGTATTGCATACATAAATGCAGTATTAATTTAATAAAAACAAAGATAAAATATTTCAAGAAAAGATAATGTCCTATTTTTTGCACAATCTAATGACCATCTCTTTTTCCAAAATACACATTTATAATGTTTACCTAATAACCGAATTTAAAAACAATTATTATCGACACATATTTTTCCTGTACAAAAAATTTGGTACATCCAGTTTAACTCCTCCCTCTCTTAGGGGGAGTAACCCCCAAAGTCAATCGCAGCTAATAAGGAAAGGCATTTAGAACGAAGTTTCGATCATTGGTGGACGAAAACCGGACCCCCTTGATACCAGAGGGGAGTGGGGATATTTAGTCTACCTCTAAATAAAAATACTTTTTGGTTTGGTCTCCCATATCTGACTTAGCACTTCTGACATAAGTTACTCTCTCGTTTTATATTTACTTTTCACCTTCTTTGTTTTGATTTTACAAAGTCATCATGCAAGTAGTAATGCAGAGCAGATATACCCCCTACTATAAGCCTTTGAAAATTTCAATACCTGAATCAGCATCCATGGTATCCATTAATCCACGTGTGCAGCCTAGATTTGATTATCTGCCCTATTATCATTATGGGAATTATTACCATCAGTACAGTGTGCAACCAAGCTTATCTGTTGCCAATCAGCCAAGTCAAAAGAATGAATTAAAATTTGGCATCGCTTCCATCTTGGGATTAAATGAAACAAATGATTCTAATGATTCGGCATATAGCAATGAAAGCAGCAGTCAACCAGAGATGGGATCTTTGGAGTCCTCATCAAATCATTACCATGTCTCCTCACCAATCTCCAGTTCATCAAGTTATTCTCCCGAATTCTATATTGGTAAGTTTTTGTTCATGTTGTTTAAGTTTTTAAAATAAAATTTTCCTACTTTTAAAAGCAGATTTTTAGTGTTCTTAAAACAGTTTCATATTGAATTGATTTATTAATTATTAACGTTTACTGACATCTTATTTATTTTTCAAATATGATGCCTAAGTTTCTATATTGGTAAGTTTTTGCTCATGTTGTTTAAGCTTTTATTATAAGATTTTCCTACTTTTAAAAGTAGATTTTTAGTGTTTTTAAATCAGTTTCATATTGAATTGATTTATTAACTATTAACGTTCAGTGATATTTTACTTATTTTTCAAATAGGGTACCCAAGTTTCGATTTTCGAATTAGTTTCTGAGTATGATAGTAAAGTTTTAATAAGTGCAAAATTTTTCTTTGGGTTATTATTTATGCAACAGTTACTTTTTGTTTTAGTTTTTTTTTATTCAAGAACTATTCATCAAGTTTATTTTATTAATTTTTTTTTAAATTTTAAAATTTTTTTTTTTTTTTTTTTTGTCTGTAAAATGTGTTAGAATGATTTTCGGAAATCTGAATTTTTGGAAAAGTTGCGGTGATCAGTACTGTATCTTAAGTTTTAAGTCAAGTTCTCCAGGATAATCAATATTCAATCGTATTTTTCAGAAATCATTGATCCGATTTTCAATTTGGCTTTTTAAATAGTTGGTAATCAGATTCATTACAAAGCAGTGTCTGATATTTTTGGTATCTCGATTTTTTTTTTTTTTTTTTTGGTAATTAATCAAGTTTTTTACAAATTGCTGTCTAATAATTTGGGTATATCAATTTTATTATGGTTGTTAATCAAACTCCTTATTAAGGAGTGTCTAATATCTTTAATGTCTTAATTTTTATAAGCTTAATTTTATTTTCTCTCCTCTGAAATGAAAAAAAAAAAAAACTTTCGAGGTTTTTGTGCCCTCTTACTAGGATAAACGTTCAAATATTTTCTACTTATTTAGTGACTACTTATTAGATTTGTGTTTAATACAATGCTTATGCATTATCAAATGAATACAATGCTTTTACTTAGGAAAAAATAATTTTCTTTCTAGTTCTAGATTTCTGATACTTTTTAAAAAACTAACTTTTTTTTAAAATTAAATTTTAACAAAATTTTAACAATTTTATCAAAAAACAATTTTTAATTTTAACAAAATTATTTGTAATAAAAGAAATTTTCTCTTTATAAAAATGAAGATCATTTGAAGTTACTTCTTGCTATTTGATTTTGAATGGTAAAATGTGTTGGTCAATAAAGATATTTTTTTCTTAAAATAATCTTATGGTTTCAATTATGGCATGAAATGCTGTATAATCATATGTTGTAATACATATATAAATATAATGCAATAATCATATGTTGTAATACATATATAAATATAATGCAATAATCTTATGGTTTTAAATGTATGGTTTCAATTATGGCTTACCCATTAGCTAAACATAAATTTTATCATAATATTGACTTTTTTTTACTTTTTATTTATTTCTTATTAAAATCATCTGATGTTAGAATTTATATAAATATAATATAATCTTGTTGATGTAATAATCTTATGTTTACAATTATGTCATAAAATTTTCCATTGAAAAAATATTATAAATATTATTGTAATACTTAATTTTATCAGTTATTCCGTTATATACTGTTCAATTTTAATGCATGTAGCTTTATTTTCATTCTCTAATTAGCTTAGCTATTATTGATTGCAATATTTGACAGAATCAATTTTTTTTAAAATCAAAACAAGCCTATTAATATACAATAATATCATTAATATATTGTTTCATTCTTAAATTATCTGACTAGACTTAATTATTTCATAACCGTATTCATACTCTGGTTTAAGAAGATTTCCAGAGAATACAAAGTTTCTTCACTCTAGGATGGACTTTTTTTTTTCTTTTTTGAATATTGAAACTGCACTGAACCCAATTATACAATTTGTAGTAGTAGATTGAGTTTTTTAATTCATTGATAATTAGTCATATAATAGTTAGATCTTTAATGCCAAATGTTTTCGAAAGAATTAAAATGATGGAATTTGCAATATTTAAGCAGTAAAAATTAATAAAGCAACCATTCTAAATTTCTAAAAATGTAAAGATAAAGCAAATAGCTTAATCACAGATATGCATGACCACAATTCTTATGGCTAGCAAAATTTTTTAATTAAAATTTTCTGCCTCACAAACTGAGATTTGTTTCCTAAAATAGTTCATTAATATGCATTTTCTTAATTTTTAGACAGAGCTACTGAGTCTGAAATTAGCAGATATACTTCCTCACCAGAAAGTTCTGAGAGTGGGAATTCTTGTACCAATAAAAGGAAGAGCCCAACAATTTCTGTTGAAATAGAATCAGGAAAGTCTAAAAGAGTGAGAACCATCTTCTCTGCAGATCAAATGGCTCGACTAGAACAGGAGTTCAGCAGATCACAATATATGGTGAGTTTTAGTTTATAATTACGTCAAGATTCTGTTTGGCGCAGCATGACCATTTCTGCTTCCTGAACCATTAAATTCTACGTTCCTTTACCAAATAGCTTAATCTAATGAAATACTGCCAGAGAAAATCTAATTATGTAAGATTATTACGTCTTTTTTTATTTTATACCTCATTTTTAAAGTTAGAATGAGAAACATAGTTAAGAAAGTTATTTAAAGTATAAAAACTCTGATTTTTAGATCTAAGTTAAACAAAGTTGACGAATAAGCGCGTTTCAACATTCCAGTTGCCAGTAAAAAATTTGATTAATTACCAAAAAAAAAAATCGAGATACCAAAAATATCAGACACTGCTTTGTAATGAATCTGATTATCACAAATTTTCTTCAAATCATTTTAAAATAACTTCGATACATTGTACTACGAAAAGAATTATTTTGAACGTGTAAGTAAAAAATTTGGCGCATTAATAATCAAATTAGTTGTCTAAACTACAATTTACTTTAATTATTATTTGTTATGGCAGTTACCAAAGTATGTCCTATACTATATCTATCATTATACATTAACATTCTTCTGAAATTGTCATTTCTTTGGTTAATATTGTTTATATTAACATACAGGAAATCAATGTTTTTGATTCCCATTTTAATTACCTTATGGTTAATACTAATGACTCAGCATATATAAAATGTTTTTCAAGATTTAGTCAAGTACATGAAAAATCCATAGTTTCATTGACGTTATTCAGATTTTTGCTAGGGATTTAGTGTTTAATAACATATAATCGCACCGCAACACTAATCAAATGTCCCCTTCGCTGAAATTTAATAGACTTGATATTTTATGATGTTGAAGTATTGTTATGAATATCTAAACAAAAACAAACAAAAATATATTTTGAAACTTAAGATTATTTTAGTAATTTGTTGGATTGAGAAATCAGCAGTTAAAACAACATTAAGAAATCACATTTCTGTCTATTATTGTATTATTTGTTATGAGATGTTTGTTATGAGATAGAGAATTAAATATTCTTTTCTCTTAAAATTTATTTAAATTGCCAAAGATCAGAATCATAATATAAGATTAAGTATTTTTTATTTTAAGATTTTATAATTTCTTTCTTTTTTTTTATCATTTAGACGAAAATCATGTAACTATAGCTAACCAGCATGCGTAATATTTATATAAATTAATGTGTATCTATTTCAAACCATCAATTTTCAATTCAAATTTTTCTTTAAATTGTCTTTTAACTCTACATATTAGAAAGAAAAAAAAAGTGTTGAAAATTTGCCGCAATTAACGAAGAATTTTTTAAAATAGATGTTTATAAATTCTGGAAAACACTTAACTTCAGGAGAAAAATTTTGATTAGATTATTATTCGAATAAATAAAAGGTATCTTTAAGATTAATCTGTTCTCCTTAGACTGTTCTACCGTAAATTGCTGGACTTCGCGAGATGGTTGTCCGGCTAATAAAGCGACGGGGGGAGGGGAGCCACTCTCTCTGCAGAGAATTAAAATAGTGAGGGCGTGTCTTCGGTTTTGGTTTCGCTTCAGTTTTATGGTTTTGATTAGATTTTATCACACTAAGTAATCCTTATTTGTTCGAATATTAATAACGATTTCCATCTATTTCAGGTTGGTCAAGAGAGAACGTATCTAGCTCAAGTTCTAAACCTCACCGAATCCCAAGTCAAAATTTGGTTCCAGAATCGACGAATAAAATACAGAAAGCAGACTCTTGAAAATCAAAGAACAAAGCTGGCAAATGACAGGTCGTCCGAAGGCAGGGCCGTTTAAATATCACACAGCAAGAAGCACTCTTCCAACTAATCACTATAACATCTGAGTACGTACATGTGAAAAAGTGAATTTTTCACTGTAGTGAAGCTTTCCTTGTACAACAAATTGAATCTTGCAATCCAAAGGAAATGTGGTGAAACCTAGAGAAAGTTTTGTATAAGTTTACCGCTGAGCTCGATATTCCCAAGATAGAGATTTCGCTTCTTTAAAAGTGGAAAACAGCAGTGTATATTTTAGTATGCATTGAAAGCTTGTCGTGTTGTATTATGGAATTGTATTATCGTACATGTAAGCGTACATTTTAAAGCATATGTAAATACCATTTTGTAAATAAGATATTTTAATTTTTAAAGAAATGAGACTTTAAGCTATGAGCTGAGTCAGTTATCATATGACAGTTTTATACTTTTTATTTTTTTGGATTTATTTTAAAATTTTCATAGTAATTTACCTTAAAGGTTTGACTTTTTCCCTTTAATTGCCATATAATACAATTATAAAGCATTTTTATTCTTTTTCTCCGACGTTGCTACTTTTTCCCATTTCTTGGTGAAGTACCTTTTAAAAATTGAAGATGACCCAAATTGCTCATTTTTAAATAATTTATTTTGTCTTAAATTTAATAAATTTCGAAATATTAAACATTATTATTTTTTTGTTGTATTTTAGCTATGGAATTTCATATTTGATTATTTTACGAACTTAAACTTTAATTAATTGTAATTATTATAATTTTTTTTCATTTTTCATAGCTGCTCTTTGTAAATGTTCATTTTCATTCTTGCAATTTTATGCTTAGATTCTTTAGAAAAGTTCAAATTTTTATGTAATGTAAGTCATATGCTGGTATTGTTGTGATTATGTATTGTCCTTAAGGAGCCTCTTTCCTCCACCGATATCAAATACGGAATGGGAAGAAAATTCTAAATATGCTTTTAACCTTTTTATTTAATTTTCACAAAAGATGGTGGATATTTACTCTATTCAGCAGTATCTGAAATACTACACCGTCACTGTCATGCCTCCATGTTGCGATGGCGCTGTCAGCAAATGTAGATGTTGTAAATAAAGGTCGAGAGTTCGCACGTAGCGGCTGGAAAGAAAAGACGTTCTTTTGTTGGTCTAATTATTTATTTGGACAGTATGATATCACAGTCACTCAATCAGAAGTCTAGATATAAAGCGTGCAGTATTTCAGATTCTTCATTAATTTTTTCGGATAAAATTATACCAATAAAATTCAGCAGTATTTGAAAGGTAATTAAATAGTATATTTGTCTGCTTCCAGACTATTAATAAAAATCTCTGTTTTTGATAAATTTAAACTAAAGAATTTTTTAGCATCATCGAAATCAGTTTGAACTGTGAAACAGTTAAATTTTAAGCGTTGAGAAATAATTAATAGAAATTCAATTCTTTTTTGAAAGATTTTAGATGTCAAATTTTACCATCAGAAGATTAAGTACGAAAGATATTAAGAAAACGAAAATCAAAAATTTAACCTAAAATCCACTATCATGACATTGAATTCCATGTGAGGGTAGAATCCTCTTAATTATTTAAACAGATTTTTGATTATATTTGCTTATCAGTATACGATAATACTAATATTTTGTTATAATTTAAGCCATTTTTACCATGTGCTTGTAAAGCTGTGTGTTTTCGTACAATTGAATTACTTCAAAACAGTATTATGCTTTTGTCACAAATGATGATCTCAGTAAATTGTCTAGTCATGTTCTATTCCTATATGTATTTGTACTTTTTTTAATTTTACCTAATAAATATATGATTTCTGTCAAATGTTTTGGTCTAAATTAACATTGTCGACTTGTAAATTTAATCGGATTTTATGAGATTGTTTAAGGCATTTTTTCAGAAAGATATAGGGGTGGGATTTTGCATTCTCTATGCAGATCCGCGTGAACACAATTACTTAACAAAAATAGTAAGTATTTTCAGAACTTCAAGATTTAGAGATAATCTAAGTTCCTTAAAATTTAAATTTTGGTAACTGTCCAATAGAACATTTTTCGAAACATTGTAATGCATCTAAAGTTAACGCAAAGTTCATATATTACAAACAAAGGTGTAATAAAGTTTTTTTCTTCATCTTCTTCTTTTTTTTTAAAACTTAATGTAATGTTTTTAATGAATATTTTTCAAGAAATGCTATTAATAAAGAAAATTCAAAAAAAAATATTAAAATAAAACAGTGGTGTTGAAAGAATTACTTTTGGTACTGTGTAATGAAATATTTATAAATAATAATAATTAATGTAAAAAATACTGTGGAAACTTCAAAATTCCAATTCAACATGAGAAAAAGTAAGGAAAACTTTCTTTTTACTAAACTTGACATTATTAATAAATTTAAAAGTTCATTTATTGATGGAAAACTTTTCAAATACATTTAAAAAGCAGTAATATGTTTGAAATTCTCCAAAAATCAACTTTTTAAACAAACAAAATTGTGAAGAAAATTTCAAATTACATATCCAAATATTATCATAGATATGGCTCTAAGTTTGAAGACAATTATTATCACTCCGAATTATATAAAAAGCTAATGGAGACAGAAACAAAAATTTGTTCTCGGAAATAAACTTGTCTGAAAATAAACTGATGTTATAGTGCAAAGAAACATAATTAGTTCAAAATTTGAATTAACCTCTTAGTACAGGTTAAGTACTTCTCTAATAAGTAAATGTCGAATTTTAGGAATTACGTTTGCTTTGAAAGTCATAAAAAAATTTTATGATTAATTTTTTATATCATGAATGAGGACTATTAAATGAAAGAGTTATTTGATTAAAATATTTAAACGATGTTTTGTTAAGTTTTAATTACACTAAAATTCTCCTGTTCATAAGTTTTCGGAGGTTTCTTAGAAGGGAAAAAAAAACGCTTCTGAGTAACTTATAGCTTTATTAAAATTCATTTCAACTTCTTGCGAAATTGAACTTTTTAACAGATAAAAATTGTACGAATTTATAATAAATGTTTTATCTTAGAATAACATGTACTTACCTTGTATTAATAAAAATAAAATTTTTAAAAAAATTAAATTTGCTTTTTTTTTTCACACTCGCATATTTAGGGGCATCTAACATAATCCCAAATCGAAGAATTTAAGTGAAATTTGAAAAATCACTCGTCAGCTTTATCAAAAGGAAATGCGCATAACTTAAATTAGATCGGTGCTTTAATTTTTGAGAAATCATGTTGACTGACTAGTTTTATGGGCCTTACAGTTTTCAATTTTTCATCTGGTAATGGATTGGTGGGTTAGTTTCAAACGTACTCTTTTTTAGAGTTTTACTCTATTTTACTAATACCTTGGGAAAATATTCTCAAATGTATATGCCGGTCTATTAGATATCTTTCTTCAATTGAAATTTCTAAGCCTATTCTACGGTTCATCGAATTTAAATTTAGCTATTATTGTAGTTACAAACTGTCTAAATTATGTTTAATTCGCATATTTTTATTGATTATTTTTCCTGCAATATGTGCTATATATTTCAACAAAATTATTTCCATCAAACTAAAATATATGTTCATAAGAAAAAGAAGAAGGAAACGTTTTGGGCTGAAATGTTTAACGAATATTTTGACCTTCTGGACTATAACAATTATTCTAAAAATCAGATAATTCGCTTAATCTATTGTTGTTAAGTGAATGAAACGCATGTCAGCAGCTTAAACTGATTTTATACAGGACGAAAAAAATTGAAAGGATTCAAATCTATTTTTATCACATAACATAAAAACGTAATGATATAAAACTGTTTTTCATTGTTGTCCGCACATTTGATTCAAAGGGTTAAAAATAAAAGCATCATTTCTTCAAAGTAATCTTATGTTATTACCAAAAATTTTATGATAAGCATACTTAAATGGATATCTAAATTTATGAACCGTTTTACAATTGAGAAACAGTAAATAAATTTTATTCAGCTTTATGTAAACTATGTTCAGTCTGTGCAATTAAAATAATGCATACAAAACTGTTAAACATTGTTAGAAATTTTTGAAACGGGAAAAAAATTCTGTAACACCTTTTTAGAATTAGTGTGAACACACAATTCTATTCATCTTCAATTTTTCTCACAATTACTAAAAAGTTTTTGATAAAAAATACTTAACATGCTTGTCCTTTTTTCTTCTTTTATATCCATAAATTAACAAGGAATTTGGTGCACAATATTCTAGATGAAGTTGCAACGATTTGAGCAAATTGATTTTTCTTTTATTTGAATACTTTTAATCACATGGTTGTATTGAATCACGTGGTTGTGCATGGCTCGGAAACGCTTCAACTTTAAGGCTTGGGTTTAGTTTAAAATTACGCAGAAGCAATTTCCGGAACAGATTTAATTCGATACCTTCAAGTGACGTCACGCGTGTGTGTAGAACCTGATTGAAAGATTCACGCGTAACGTTGCTAGCAAGTATCCAAGTGAATGCTTTAAATTCAGTTGTTAAAAAAAGAATTTTTTTTTTTCAAAAGATTGCTATGGTCTAACCAGCAACTGTAATTTTTTAAAAAGATTAAAAAGAAGAAAAAAAAATATCAATTATATATGTGAATAGCTACAGAAGTATTATAACCGTCGTTGAACAGCCGACACAATTTTTGGGTTTACAACTACTAATGTAGCCTTGCAATTTTGAACCCATTCTAGAAGACAAGGGAACTTCTGGGTCAAGTATTGGTAGAAGTTTGCCTTCGTGGAGGATATTTTGATGAAACTAACCCGCATTTGCGTTACATGGAGAGGAAGACCACGAGAGCCTCCCATGGTCAGCCTGACGGCAAGGGGACTCTAGCCCATGATCCGTGTACCACTGAGGATATTTCACGTCAGCACTGTGGTCAGTGCATGCCGGATGTGGAATTGGTATCGACCAGCCATCGCCGGGATCGAACCCCGGTTGACCTCATTGGAGGGCGAACGCTGTATCCCCTGAGCCATCGCGGCTCAGCTACAGATGTATGTGTGAGTTTTTACGTATGCAGATTTTTTGTGAGAGTGGCGAGATTTTTTGTTATTAATAAAACTTAACATTCCTAATTAAAATCGCCAGAAAATCGTTCTTAACATAAATAATAATAATTAAGAAACGCAATATATGGAAACAAATCAGCTGGTAATGTATTGCGAAGTGATCTTCACAAATTCAAAACTGTAGTACTTAGATAGTGTTTATGCTCTTAAAACATTGTTTGAATCATTTTAAGCAAAAGAAAAAAAGAATTCTAACGTGATCTAACCCCTTAATACATGTACTAGTTTTAAAATCACGCGAGAAATTTGAATGATTTAATCTTTCAAAAACTTGGAGTTTTACAAATATTTCATTTTTTTCAGACTGTGTGCGGCAAGCAGAACATCTTTTGGGCCTAATTTTGATTTAGAATTAGTGTAATAATTTTGACAACTAATAATTTCAAATTAGTATCCGTTTAGAGAATTAAAAAAAAATAAAAAAAATGATGAAAGTGTGCATAATATCATATAAATAATGCCTGACATCTAAGATGGAGAGACTGATATCAGCTGCTACCTGGCTGACTCTTCTGAACTCACTGTATAAGGATTGATTAAAAAACTTCATTATTGTTTTAAATAAAGTTGTTATTAAATTTTAAAAATATATATATATAGATTTATAAAGATGAAAAAAAATTACTGTGGGTAACCAGAGTTCGGCTGGGTTTAAATTCAACACAGGGTCTATACAGACTTTATGCCCTCCTAACCAGAAAATGGAAATTTATAGTTTACAAAATTTACATTTATTTCAAAATATTACATCAATTTTTATATTCTTAGTAGATCGAGTCTAATAACTTAATCACTAGTCTCAAAAATAGTGTTAAATACTAAGAAAGTTGCTTATACCGTTTTAATTTTAATCTCTCTTAAAAAGAGCAGTCATTGCAGCTTACGATTGCAGCTCCTTTTATGCCCCAACAATGATCTTATACACTCATATCAACCTCTGATTTAGTGAGGTTAAGATGTAGACCTGAATCAAAGCACTTAAATTTTCTGTTTAAATCTTAACTGTTCACGTCAGCCTATACTACTCCAAAAATAAACAACCTTTTAGTTAAAGTTACCATTCTATTAGTTATGTAGGCACCAATTAACCATTTAGGATATGCGTAGCTTTAGTTTTGATAAGAAATAAACTAATCTTACACACACAACTATCAGGCATCTTTTATACTAGATATTATGTAACCGTATATGCAAACTAGGTTTTATGCCATTATGCATTTAAATCGCGTTAAAAAAATGCCACCATACTATTGCATAGTCATACTATTGCATAAAAAAAATATTTAAAAAATCTAAGTTCTGTATCAGTAATTCGTAGCTTAGGGTATTCGTTACATTAATACACCATGTCGCAGCAGAAATACTATTGATTAGCTAAACAACCATTTTAGCAATTCAAAAATAATTTTCTCACGATTATCTCGAAAGTAACACAATCCCTTATAGAAGCCCATAAAAATCTTAGCTCTTTTTTTCTCACCGTTCAAATAGTAGAACATAAAGTAATCACTGATACAATCTGAACAGCAATAAAAGCATTGACTGAACAGATGGCTGTCCCTTTCAAGAGAAAAACCCCTCCAGGGTTCAAAATCTTCTTCAGGAGCTGAACCTAATGACTTTACCGGACACCATCAAAAGCAGTAGTAATAGCGCCATTTGTCCCTCGCTGTTGATTTTCTATAGTATTTACCGGGGGCTATAGACGTCTTATTATTTTCTTCACATGGGGGGTAAATGTACAACATGCTGCTTTTTGTCATGGGAGGTCTTTGAACTTTTTCACGCCTTAATTGACGTCGCCTGTCCGTAAAGACGGCATTCCCATAATGTCCTCCAGAGTAGTTTGTCTAATAATCCTTATTCTTTTCAACTAACTTTTGTAGAGTACAATCCATTTAATAAAAAAAGTCAAAGGCCTTGGTTTTATTGACAACGAAAGTCAATGAACCATAGCTTGATCGAAAAGGTCATTTTAATATCGAGATTGAATCCAAAAACACTACACATCATTATAAAAATTAAAAAAATATTAAGCTTGAGAACCTTACCATACGAAAAAAACGTTTGCAATAAAAGCTAATAAATTATATATTTTTGTACAGGTTTATGCGTGCCTTTCTACAACCTCTAAAAAAATAATACTGGCATTATAAAATGTCTGCTTTGTAGGAATAATGATTAACCAGTCATCCTTATTGTTTCAATCAAAAGTAATTGGAAATACAAAGATTCCTGTAACGTTGCTTGCTTTCTGGGGGAGCTACCAACCAGAGTATTTAATTATATGCATTTACTAATCATTTTATTCTTTAACCGACTCTTGCTGACAAATACAACTTATTTTAATGTAAAAGTTAAAGGGGGCTGTACAAATACAACGTAATCATCTGGTGGAGTTGGAGGGGTTTGCTATTAGCTTATTTTTGCTGACAACGGGGGAAGAGAAGGGGTGTGAGCAATGCTTACATAAGATACATTAAAATCTCCTTATTCTCAAAAGGTTTTAAAAAAGAAGAAGAAAAAAAAGGGGGGGAAATGACTTATGGAAAATTCTCAAATAAGGAAATAGAAGCTGAATCCGGAGAACAAAAAGTTTCGAAAAAAAAACTTCAGAGATCAAGAGTTTTGAACCCAAAAGGGAAATGAAAAAAGATTTCTAAACAATATTCTAAGGCAGGAATGGCCAAGCTCCTTGATAAACGAGCCATTTTTCAAAATTTGAAATTTGTCGCGAGCTGCAATTAAACACGTATTTAAAAGGTATACAAAAAAGGTATACATTTTTTTCTCTACCGAAATTATATGTATTGAAAATATATAAATAAAAGTACAAAATATGTGTATTGAATTCAAATATTAAAAATTTATTTTACTTCTCTTGATAATTCTTTAAAATTTGGTGAATAATTGGTGATAGCACTTCTCAGTAATCCCTTGAGATGCTGGTTAGTTAATACTGATCGGTGTTTGGATTTCACGAATTTTAACGTGGAATAAAATGATTCACATAAGTACGTTGTTCCGAATATTGAAATAATTCGACAAGCAACCTTTTTTAATTCGGTCGATTACGGGCGATTACGCCACTGTTTATGTTTGTTCGCGCAGTTTTCGATGAGTAATATCATTCTTAACCTGGACCGAAATGAAATTTGTTACAACGTTGCACTTAGTCTTTCATATTTGCTATCAGTCATTTAAAAGACATTTTGAAACACATACGGAACGATAATAATTTTTTTTAAATATAATAGGAAGCGGCAAAGGGAACTCGGGTACATTTATCGAGACTCACAAATAATCCATCAAAGAGTCGCATGTGGCTCGCGAGCCGCAGGTTGGCCCCCGCTGCTCTAGGGTAAACAATATTCTAAAGTAGGGGTAGTCCAGAAATATGCTCATGTAATATTTGAACTGCCCCAATGACTTTTCCTCAGTTATATTGACAACGAAAGACGATAAACCCTATAATAAAATAAAAAAGGTAAATCTGAAAAACCTTCATGACTCAATAGTATTAGAGATGTATTTAGAATTAGTAGAATGTAGTGTTTAATGGAACAAGAGCCAGATGGTGCAAAAATGATAGTACCGTATTTGAGACAATGAAAAAGAGAGGGGTCTACCTTTGATTTAATGATTAATGATTTAGTAAATGTTTTTCGAGTGACCTGAATTCAATAAGCTCAATATTAAAATTAAAAAAAGAGAACATTATGTATTTAACGTAAATTAATGAAACTCTTCGCTATATTAGAAACAAAAGAGAATAAAATATATAATTATCCAAGCAAAATAGTAAAAGATAATTCAAGTGCCTCGAGATCATAGGAAATTATTTACATCGAGAAGCTTTCGATATTTACCTAACCGATAAATCTTTTCCGGATTTTTCCTAAATCACTAAATCAGCATGCATACATAAGCAGGAAATAATTAAAAATTTTAGAGTTAACAATTATTATTAATAAAATGTTAATAAAGTCAATGAAACAAACGATAACTGTCACTAATCAAATTTCGAACATGTCTGCATTTTAATAGCTTTTCTATATTTATTATCAGGCGAATATATGTGTATATATGTATACAAAAATTACTAACTACTAAGAAAAGGATCAAATTTATGTATTTACAAGCACACTTTATTCACAGGCACTTGTAAATATAAATGTTATGTGTGTTTAGCCATAAGTATAAAAATCAAATATTTTTTATTTATTTATTCTTATCTTAATTGAAATTCCTACTGTCAGGTTACTTTTTTCTAATTTGTTTAATTATATTCTATAAATTACAAACGCAAGGCGTTAAAATAAATACATATTTGGGTAAATATATCGAAAAGTGGGAAGCAAACTGTAATTTCCTCTTAAATCGTTTTTAACTTTTCTCCCGAGATTTACTTTAATTTACCTAGAATTTAATTGCTGCTATATAAATGTATTGCTTTGAAAATAGCACTGGAAAAAATTGTCTACGTGAAAAAACTACGTGGAAGGAAATGCCGCTGAAAAAAAAAAAAACCCGGTTAATGATAATAGTAATAAAGGTAATAATAATAATAATAATAATAATAATAATAATAAATTGAAGAAAGAAAAGGAGTTCCGTTAAAATCGCAATGAAAACCCGAGTCCAAATTTAATATGAAAGAACATTTGTTTGAAAGTAACTTCACATTTTTTACATCAATTTACTGAAAGCTTTATGCATTTTAGACATTCACATATTTCTTCAAATAATTAACATTGTCAAGAAGCTCCAAAATTTTTCTAGATCTCATTAATTACACTTGTCTTATAATAGTGAAATAATCGTATACAAAAAAAAAAAATTTCAATTAGTGGATGCTTTTTTTTAATTCCATTGAAATAAATCATTTATTAGACTTTCTCCCTAACAATTAAATACAGCAAATGCTTTTTAATATTTAAATTCTCAAAGAAGAAAAATAATTTATGACGTGAATTCTCTCCATTCCATTTTAATTAATTCTAGATTCCAATGGTTACACTTATCATATAATGATGCAAACATTGTATACAAGAAATTGTTTTTCAATTACAGAATATTTACTTTTTATTCTATGGAAACGTATCTTTTACCAGACGTTCCCAATAATCATTAAATGCAGCAAATATTTTTTAATATATAGAATTCTAAGGAAAAAATATATTTTACTGAGTCAATTCGCTCCCTTTTAAGTTAATTTATTCCAGATTCCGATAATTACACTTGTCGTATAATGATGTAATTGTTGTACACAAAAAATTGCTTTTCAATCAGTGAATATTTTTTTAAAAATTCCATTGAAATAAATCCCATCAGACGTCCTCCCTAATTATCAATGCTTTTTAATATTTCAAATCCCAAAGAAGTTAATAAATAACTTATGACGTGAATTCACTCCATTCCCAGTTAATTAATTCTGGATTATATTAACAATTACACTATTCGTATAATGATGAAAAAGTGTACACGAATTTTTTTTTTTCAATTAATGAATATTTATTTTTACTTCAGATGTTCACCCTAACAATTAAATACAGCAAATGCTTTTTAATATTTAAATTCTCAAAGAAGAAAAATAATTTATGACGTGAATTCGCTTCATTCCATGTTAATTATTTCTAGATTCCAATGGTTACACTTATCATATAATGATGCAAGCATTGTATACAAGAAATTGTTTTTCAATTAGTGAAGATTAACTTTTCATTCCATTAAAACGTATAATTAACCAAAATTCAGCAAATATTTTTTAATATATAGAATACTAAAAAAGAAAAATAATTTAATAAGTTAATTCACTCCTTTCCATGCTAATTTAATCTAGATTTCAATAATTTCACTTATCGTATAATGATGTAAACATTTTATACAAAAAATTATTTTTCAATCAGTGAATATTTATTTTTAATTTTATTGAAATGAATCATTCACCAAATGTCTCCCCTAATTATTACATTCAGCAAATGTTTTTTAATAATTTGAATCCTAAAGAAGAAAAAATATCTTATGGCGTGAATTCCCTCCATTCCATTTTTATTGTTTTCATTTTACTGGATTTAAAAAAAAAAAACTTCTATAATTAATCAATGAATTTAAGTATGACTTAATAAATTTTCTATATTTATCTTTAAAAAATTTTTTCCCTAACTCCAACTTAATATTGTTCCAAAACAAATAAAAAATACATTATAAATAATTCGGACATTTTTAACTTCACAATACTTTAATAACAAGGAGTCTTAATTTATTCATGACGTAAATAAATCATGTTGTACAAACAAGACATAAGAAATACCAATAAAAACGTATCAGCAAAAACCATCATTTTTGACGGCTCCAACACAGATTTTCAATTTTTTTCTCTCACGCAACGAAAAGGTGGGAGGGAGACATATCATGTTCGATAATTCCTTGAATGAGACCTCCCTGGTGGAGACATGTATGCCCCAAAATACACGCAATTATTATTTTACGACTGTCAACTCAATTATTCTCGCTTGACCATCTTGAGAAAAAAATATATATTCTAGCTAGTTTATTGCTCGAGCATTATCACCAATTCATTCTCCAAAAATATTCTCGTTCCCACGGTCAAACCAAAACTTCTGGCAAAGTGCTATGTTCAATTAGTCCAGAAGACGTTCTAAATTCTGTAAAAAGTGAAAGATAAAGCCCTCCCCTTTAAAGCTTGGAGCGGCGATTCAAGCACAGAGAAATACCCCCCATGGAGGACACGCAATACATCAGAGCAAGCCCCCCTTTATACGCTCCAGGATATCCAATGACAATTGTCACCCCCCTTGACTTGTCATTGAAAGCGGTATTTTGGCAAATAGCTTTACGATGCCTTCTTGTCTACAATTTATCAGCTCTAGTTTTTATGGCATTGGAGGGGAAGAAGATCTGCACCCTAGCAATAGGATGCTCTCGCTTCTGGAGCTGAGATTTCGTCACGGTCAAGAATTCTTGGACTTGGAAGGGTGTCCCAACATGAAGGTCCTTGTCTTCAGGTCTCGCACCTACTAATCGGCTCGTTATTTTAAACGGACCACCCATCTACGCAATACTGCTTTTCTTGCTAACGAGCTGGATGTCATCGATTAGCAGAAGTGGAGTTATAATCAGCCAACGTGAGATATGTTTATGTGCAAGTGTTCCATGAGAACGGAACACACAAGTTGGAATATCAGACAGGGTGCCTCCAGAAGTTGAAACCAACGAAAATTATAAGAATTCCTTCGAATATTTATCTATACCTATGACCATTTATTTTATTTCAAATTTGGCTTGCCACTCTACCCTCTAGTTTTTTTAATCCATAAATTATTGTGATTGCTAATTTTTTTTTTATTTTTAGAATGAAGCAACAGACTGTTCGTTCGGCGATTTTATTAAAAAAATAAAATATAACTCACTTAGTCAACGGCTTTCAAGAAAAAGTATCCGTATTCTCCTTGGAACGAACTGTTCGTTCGGAAATTTTATTAAATAATAAAATATTGGGCAATCAATTGTGTTCAAAAAATGGTATAAGTATTCTCCTTGATAGTCTTCGGTTCTCTTTGGAACAAACTATTCGTTCGACAATTTTATTAAATAATGAAATATTGGGCAATCAATTGTGCTCAAAAAATTTTATAAGTATTCTCCTTGATAGTCTTCCCTTCTCCTTGGAACAAACTGCTCGTTCGGCAATTTTATTAAATAATAAAATATTGGGCAATCAATTGTGTTCAAAAAATGTTATAAGTATTCTCCTTGATAGTCTTCGGTTCTCCTTGGAACAAACTATTCGTTCGGCAATTTTATTAAATAATGAAATAATAAAATATGGCCTATTTAATCAACTGTTTTCATGAAATGGTATCCGTATTCTCCTTAGAACAAACCAGTCGTTTGGCAATTTCATTGATATAATAAAATATTACCCTTTAATCAATTATTTTTAAGAGACGTCATCCGTATTCTCCTTGGTAAGTAAAAAAAAGAGCGCCGAAAATACAGCTCGAAAAAGAAACATCCGGAAATAAAAGCACTAGAAAAACACTTCTTATGATTTATTATTAAATTAAATTTAATCCTGTTTAAGTATAGAATTTCTTTGTAATCTTTTTAAATGCTTATAAAATTTCAATTAATCTTCGTACAATGGAAAATTTATAAGAAACTAATGTTACACACGTAAAATTTTACATTACAATGTACACATTTTAATAATAATAAGTCAAATTAATAAATACCCGTGGAATTTTATTTCCTTTATTACGTAGATAAAATGGATACTGCGGACATGTAATTATTGCTTTTCAGCTGGCGTTTAATACTATTTAAAAAAGTATAGTTTATAAAGTAAAAATTAAATTTGACTTAAAAATGATAATAAAAAAATTCTGAGAAAAATATTGTCATTGAAACAATTTTTTTTAAAGTTTTTTCTTTTTTTTTAAACTTAGTTGGAATCAAGTTCACTTGTTAACTATAAATTAATACTTAACCTTAGCATTAATTAAAATAAAAATATTAAGTTTATTTACCTTAGACTGTATTTTTAGGTTAAAATCAGTTCCATTTCGATTATAAATGCTCTTTATAAAAGCAACGATAATTTAAGTAACCAATTTTTTTGCTTGTTTACACGCACCCCTTTAGATCAAAAATCTAAAAATACATGTATATCGATCATAAGGTCATGTTATGGCCATTAATCGTTCATTAAATTCATATGTCATTAAACAGTCGTACAATTTTTAGAATTCTTCACATCAAAACTTTAAGGTTCAGTCTTTTTATGGAATTACATAGACTCTTTTCTGGTGCTTTTTTTTTTAATCGGTAAACGTTTTTCCATGCGCTTTTTCCGGTGTTTTTATCGGCACTTTCTCCCCCGTGATTCGTAAATGCTTAGTTGGATTTTTTGGAATCCCAAGATGCATAGTTTTATTATTACATAAATAATGGTTATCATTTCAAATAACAATATTGGTTATCATTTTCCTATAACAAAGCATTATTAATAATGATTTTATAAACATAGCTGAACAGCCGACGCAATTTTGAGCTTCCGACTACTAACGTTCAACACCGTAGCCTTGTAATTTTGAACCCAATCCAGAAGACGAGGGAACTTCTGGATCAAGTATTGGGAGAAATGTTTGCTTTCGTGTCGGACCTTCTAATGGAACTAACCCGCATTTGCATTACATAGCCGGGAAAACCACGAAGACATCCCACGGTTAGCCTGATAGCAAGGGGACTCTAACCCATGATCCGTCAACCACTGAGGATATTTTACGTCAGCACTGCGGTTGGTGCGAGACGGATGCGGAATTCGTATCGACCATCCATCATTGGGATTCGAACCCGGTTCACCTCGTACGCTCTATCCCCTGAGCCACTAGGGCTCTATTAATAATGATTGTAAAATATCAAACACTGGATTGTCAAACTCCACTTATTGGTGGACGAAAAAAGGGACACTAGCAAAAAGCACGAGAAAAAAAAACAGCCTGAAAAAAAAAAGCATCACTGAATAATTAATGAATTTAACGTTCGGTTTGAGCTCGAATTCAAAGTAATTAAATATTACTTAACTATATTATAACATAGATATTTTTTGGAATATTTAATGTACAAGGATTAATTTATAGTTTATGGAAAGGAGCTTCTTGCATTTACAATATTCAACAAAAAGAAAATTTAAACTCTTAATTAATCTTTTGCACTCGAGATTCTGTTTAAATTATGAAAAAAACCTTGCCCGTGTGGCAAGTCGCATTAGAAACAGCAACAATATCTTTATGCGCAGCTACCATTTAAAACCTGACGGCAATTAAAGTGGATCCTAAATATTAGAATGCATAAATTTTAACATTCAGAGTGGTAGATGATTTGTGGTGCCAGATTGGAAGCCTTTGATTGCAAAGGGATAATTTTAAAATCTTTATAATTCAAAATAATTATAGTACTTATGATATTATTATATAATAATATGCAATTAATGCTTTTTCAATCACTGATATTTTTAACAAATTGTATTTAAATGGAAAACTTCATAATTTTTGTTAATATTTTTAATTTATCATTTTGATCCCCTGAGAGGCTATTCTTGAATCATGCGTATATAATGATATTATATAATTGTATCGCATACAATTAAAATATACACTTAACTTTAAAAGTTAGTTTCCACAAACTTAAAATTTAACTTTACGCATTAATTATTATTTTTTTAAGTATCCAATTGCAATTGAATAAGTGTTTAATTACTCGATGTAAAAATGTGTAAATGTCTCGATGCTTTTTTTCCCGGTGCACATTCGGTCAATTACAAGACAAGGGGATCTATTTCCAAATCTATCATTCACAAATTGTAGTAAAATTTGGTGTATACATTGATAGCTTTTTTTTCCTAAATTCTTTTATTTACCTCATAGGTTTTAAATGGCAGTTATTTTAAAACATAAATCAAATATTATGTTTAAAAAATGAATTTTTTCCCTCCTTCTATTATTTTTTTTATTAGCACTATTTTTCCAGGATCTTTTTACAAGTTTCACGAATCAAATTCTAATTTAAATAAGCATTTAACCTGAAAAATGAAAATCCATTTTTTCTCTCTTCCATGGGTCCGCAAATGTATTAAACAATAAATGAAGTAACATCTGATTTACATTCATAGATTATTAGATTTACTTTCACAAATTAATTATTTATTACTTTCATCGATAAATTATTTTAAAATATATTAAAAACAATCGTAAAATTAAGAAAATGTTTTTGTTCTCTTCTTTTCATGAACATTACTTTTACATTGATCTTTTAACGTGTTACTGCTACCTCGGGAGAGTGTATTGCACAAATGTAATTTTGATTTTAATAAGTATTTATTAAAAGGAGGGGAACTTGTTCCACGGGTTTGCAAAGCTACTAAAAAAGCAATAAAAGGAGGAACACCTGATTTACTTCTACAGACCATTGTTGCTCTCATTATAGAACACCAACGGCTAAGAAATTTGTTCGCTATTGTCTGTTTTGAATACGTCGCCATCATCGGCAAAAAGAACTTTTAACTTATAATAGGAGAGTCTTCAGTCTCTCAATGGTGGAAATTAGTGATACTTGGTTGGGGGCAATTTATTTACGACGCCGGCCATCTCCCCTCACTGCACGGAAATTACAATATAATACAGAAGGAACATGGCTTGGAGGTATACTAACTATCTATGGAAGATATGGTTGATTTTCATCTATACTAACCAAAGGCGTCCTGAATTTATCCCAGACATGCACCTTGCACTTGTCTGCAAGAGAGTATTATCTTAAATATGTCTTTCTATGAATGCAGAAATGAACAAATGGTGCTATGGTAGGTGTACAAATGGTGCTATGAGTAAAAAGGCCGTTTTTGATATCAATCAAATTTAATAATGTACCCAATAAAAACTTAGTAATAGGTTATGTGTTATTTTTTAGGCTTCCGAATAAGACTTACGTTTAAAACCGTTGCCTGTCACACTGGCGAAAACTAATCATAATTATTATACAGTACCCTCTGTTGGTCTGAAGGGACAGTTTACACTGTATAGTATTATCATTGCATGCTGTCTGCAAAAAAAGCGTTACCTTTGATATATTGTTCTTTTATTGAAGAAATCAATACGATGATGATCATGTATAAAGGAATACTCTGTTCTCAATATGAATGGTTCCATTATTTCTTACTCAAACCAGAGTTAGGGGTAAATGAAATATTTTTGTACAAAAATTCGTGGAAAATATTAATAAGAAGTTTTTAAAAAAAAACATTTTACTGTTTTACTATTTCTTGAGAAGAAATTTTTTATTCTAAAAATTTATAAATAAATATTTACATAATGTGGTAAATATTTACTCTTAAATAATAAAAAAAAAGGACTTTTACATCAAAAAATTTTTTCATTGTTATTATCTATTATTAAGGCAATTATTATAAAAACTCGATTAATTCAATCTTATGACACATATCAGCTGCAGGTTTGTAGTAACACCAATTGAATTGGTAACACCAATGGATTTGATATCTAAACTTGCCACTCAGAAAGAAAAAAAAAACTTTATTCCAAATATTTTCAGAATAATGTCTTAAACATTTTCAATCAAAGAAAATCTTATTCACGAAATTAATCCTATAGCTAAATTGAAGGAATCAAATAGCATTTGAACTATCAAAATATGGGAAGGGATATCTCTGAAATCGTAATGCAAAACTCACTGATTCATAGTTGGTTTTGCATTGCGATCATATAGGCAATCTTTTTTTTTTTTTCTTGGTTCTTTCGTCTTATTTAGTTTTCTTCGTAATTAGTTTAGTTTTCGGAATTCAGAAAATTATGAAAGCGTTTTAGAGTTCTAGTAAATTAATTAAAGTTATTTAATTATTATCATTTAGTTCAATAAAAATATAAAAAGTTCCTTCAAACTAATAAGTGTATTTTTAAAAATCGCGAATTAACAAATAAATACAACATCAACAAATTTTTACGTAACCAAAAACAAAAATGATATTCTTATTTAAACCTCAGACGGTTTAAATCATTTCTGTTATATCATCTCTGCCATATTGATGAAGCTATACCAAGATGACATTGAGGCTAGTACAGGTTTTAATAAAAATGTTACCATTTGTGATTTTTAAACATTGTTTTTAATGAAATTAAATATTATCACAAAGAATTACTGGTGTAATTTCATAATCCTTGCATATTAACTAATTTTCAAAAATCGTCTAATTACACTCTATATATTCCGTAATATTAAATTCATGATTAGTTTTGCATTAAGACCATAAAAGAGCTCCTTCCAGATCCTTTTTTCACAGACTTTTTTTTTCGGTGCTTTTTTTTCATAAACTTTTTTACAGTGCTTTTTTCCCCTGTCAAATAATAGAGTAAGTTAAACGCATTTAAAATCATTGATGGACTGTTCGGTTGGTTTCTAAAGAAGGTTTAGAATTTGTTATGTCTAATGAAATTAATGTTAATAGAATGTAATGTTAATAAAATTACAAACTAAATTCAAATACTATAACGTCTCAATGTCTTCAACAAATGATATCATAGTACTTCTAAACTGAAATATGATTTTTAACGTCATTATTCACACGTCAATCAAAGGAAACTTTCCTCAATGCTTAAAGAAAAACAGTTCTATAGACGAGACATATTCTCCAAATCAACAACCCAATATTCACTGTTAGTAAACATAGACTTAAGATAGATAGACCAATATATAGTGTTAAACTTAATAAATCATATAGGGTTATGCTATTGTAAGGAGAAAATAACCCGTCCTATCACTTTTTTAATTGGTCACCTGAATAAAACTGTCCAATATCCAAGTGGGTTGTTAGGAAGTTCTCTAGCTTAAGCCACATATTAGCAAAACAGTAAAATCTGAAAACAGTCTCAAACTTAATCAATCATATACTATATGGTTATGATATTGTGTGGGGAGGAACTGAAAATGGCCCATAACACTTTCTAATTGGTCACCTGCATTTGACTGACCAAGGGGGTCATCAAAGCACTTTAAACTGTTCTCAAGCCACAAATTAGCCAAACAGGGTTTGTAAGTAATAGTCCCTTTTAAAAATCAGAATCTAACAATGATGTCCAATTCGCGCTGCTTTTCATATCAGTGTCTTCTTTTTGTGCTCAAGGAATGTTCCCGCCCATGATACTTATGTCACTTTTACCTTTCCAAACTATAGGAATGCTGACCTTAAAGGTTGCGGGTGAAAGTTGCTATATGTATTTTGTCACCTGATGGTAGGAGACAGGTGAAATCACCCCCCCCCCTCACAAAATGCCACACAAGATGGGTATCTTGAGTTGGGGTGTCCTCCTGCTGTGAGTTGTGGTCAAGGTATAAAAGATGTTCGGCTCGGTGTATAATTGGTGCGTTGAAAAGGTATTTATTGCAATAAAAGTGGAAAGCGGAACAAGTCAATATAAGTGTTTTGATATTTTTCAGATTTGGATGCGTTTTGAATGCGGGGGCATTCAGAATGTAGAGAAGGGGCGGACAAGAGACTTCAAATTCCGATTCTTGAGATTTCGAAACTGCAATTTTGTAGATACATTGTGAAAAGCGTAGCGAAATGGGTCTTTTAAAGTGAATGTGCAGTTTGAATGTTGTTAAGAAATTGTTTGATGCGGAACATTATGCGTCAATGATTCAAATGCTAGCAGAAGAATGATAAGTGGTTTTGAAACTAGGGAAGTATTATTAAAATAATTTTCTTCCCCTGATTTGATGTATTGCATTTCAGCACGACGAAAAAAATTTCTTCTAATTGGATGTTGAAAAAATTTTTTATCTAAAGTAATTGAAGTAAAGTTCTTGTATAAAGTGCTTTTTAAGGATTAGTTTTCCAATTGCCAAAAATGTAGTGAGTAGTTTTGCATTAGAGAAATGTATTCTCTAATGATATAACTTTTAGTCTAGCATTAGAGAAATGTATGCGAGTCCAAAGCGGCACTCTATGGAAATGAAATAGATTGTTCAACTATAAAAAAAAAATCATAGATATCATTAGAAGATCTGTAAGAGCTGTTATATCCCTTTCAAGCTGTTGAAACTTTCGGCATAAATAAGGGCATCACCATCAATGAAGATTAAACTAAATTCATGGAATTTTGCATTATAATAATAAATAATTGCGTCAACATTTTTCACACTTTACGATACAAAATAAAATAATGAAATTCAAGAGCAACGAATTTGACCAATCTCTTACTGTTTATAACAGTTCTTCTTCGAAAACAATAATTCTGCTTTCATCTTGTACATTTGTCAAAAACTAATTCAAGACAAAACTGGAAGTAGCTCCAGACCTGCGAATACATCTGCCTTACAGAAAACTTGATTTTAGGACTGTTATTGATTTAAAAAAAGAAGGAAGAAAAAAAAAATCTTCAAATTTTTTTTAATATATTTCCAAATTAATCTGTAATCTTTTTTGGTTGGTGCATTTACAGTTTTTTCATTTTTTTTTTAAATTGGGGTTCCACGAAAAGAAGTTCTAATCATTTAGGGTTCCTTAGCCGAAAGAAATTGAGAGCCGTAACTATACTCAAATGCCTTGTTTTCGTAATTGCGTTCAAATTTAAAGGTTACAAAAATGAACATACAAGCTGTATATTGTAAACAATGCAGCGAAGCAATTTGTCTACGAAAATAAAATGTATGATATTATATTAACTCTAAATCCAATGAGAAAAAATCGAGAATCTCATAATATTATTTTACAGTAAGGAATGTCGCTTTCCCGAAGAAAAAATCGACAGCTAATTTTCAAAATTCAAAAGATAAGCAATTCCCATAAACTCGGAGAATTATTCAATTAACGAATATTTGGATCAGAAAAGAATCGGGACATTTAGGATCAGGAAAAGAGATATTTTTAAAGGGAAATGAAAGTTAATCATTTACACAACAGCGGGCTTAGTGGAAGGATAAGGAAACGATTATTGGTATGATTTTAATCCACGAATTCATTTCTGGGTGAAATAAGGTTGTTAAGTAATTTCATCTGATTTAATCAATAATATTTAACAAAAAAAAAAACAACTATGAAATAGATGAAATATATTCTCACGCAACCAATTATCTTATACAAATACAAAAACAACATTATTACTATTTTTCTCCATTACTGATTCATTCCATGGGGCCATTCAAGGGCCAGGACAGCCTGGTTCGTAGGGCACTGGGCCCAGTGGCGTACGCAAGGGAGGGGTTTAAACACTTGAGCTTGGACAAAATGGCAAAAATAAAAATTTTAGTAGAAATTATGCGAGCTATTATTTCTTAAGGCTATATATTTTTATCTGCCTTATGCCTACTTTTTTTTCTCACGGTATTTCTCAGAATACTGAAAAAACATTTACTATAATAGGGTTGTACTTTTGAAACCGAATTCACGTGATAGTGTTACGGACTGGTTCCTTTCTGTCCTACCAGTATAGTTTTCGAGACTGGCTGTCATTCACGAGGTCTTTACGCGATGATTCTGGAATCCTAGACGCTCTGTCGTCTTTGAGATAATTCGAGAATTTTGGAGATGCGGTGAAAAATTATATAAAAGGTGGAACGGAGTACAGTAGAGTTAGTTAGTCAGACTAAGAGTTATCTCTGCCGCTTGTCTTTCGGAGCTTGTCGCTAAATCTGTTTTGATTTATCTCTACAAAAAGTTCATTCAATCGCTTAACCCGTCGTCGCTACTATTTCGACTAGTGAAGAAATCAGTAACAATACCATTGGAGATACTGTGCTCGTTGAAGTTATTCATTCCAGCTCGAAACTTTGAGATCGTAGCATAGCGGATATTTCTGTACCAATCCATATATATATATATTTGCTATTCTCGGATCTTTAGGATGTCAAAACGCAAGAATTTAACAATTTTTAATTATTTTGAGAAAAAACCGCGACCTGAAATTAGTGAGGTGGCAGCATCTAGTACCAATGTAAGTTTTTCTCTTGTACAGAAATGTGATACTTCCGTTGAAGAAAACGTTTCTAGCATAACAAAATCTGATGAATGTGAAAGTGGCCCTGAAAGTGTTACTTCCCACCGATATGACATTGGACTTTTTTTTAGAAGATATTACATTATGTTCTTAAACTTAAAAAATCAAATCAAAATTTAACTAAACAATGTTGTCTAAATAAAAAGTCAAAATTGTCTAGCTGTCTAAATTAGGGAAATAATAGTGCTTTATTACAGACTCGAATTTCTTTTAGTAGTTTCAGAAAATTATGAACACCTTATGAAAAAATTCTGCGTACGCCACTGACTGGGCCCATGTCCAAGAGGTCGTGGGTTCGATCCCGCCGGCAGAAGACGCCCAGTGTAGTAAATAGTGACTGATGCACATTAAATCTGCCGAGTCACGAAGTCCTTATCCTTTGGATTGGGTTCAAAATTGCAAGGCCACGAAGTTGAATATTAGTAGACGTAAATCCAAAATTGGGTCCGCTGTTCAACGACGGTTATAAAATAAAAATAAAACGGGGACATTAAAATATTATATAATTATGTCTCTGAGAATTTTGGACACCTCCTCCTCGCTTGTCAGCAAAAATGAGCTAATCTCAAACTCCTTCCCATGCATGCGAAAGAACTTGCCCTCATATTTTGCTTTAACTTTGACATCAACTGTATTAATCTAATTTTAGCATTAAATTCAAAACTTTGCATGAAACAAAATTTATCCTTCAATTAATTTTATGAAGAATATTCTTTAGAAATTTTTTTTATGTGCTTTAGAAATCACTACCACGATTTTTTTTTCTTACCCGAAAACTATCTTACATATTAAAGCTTTTAAAAGTATAATTATCCCCCAAATATTATGTTACAGTTTATTTGTTTGCTTAAGAAATACTATATAAAAATAAGGTGATCTTAACGTCTTTAAGTAAGCTTTGCTCATACCTCTAATAAGCAATTTACCAACTTTCTTGCCAGTAGTTTCCAGTTTCCTAATTTGACTATAAATATTTTCATAAAAGTGTGCAAGAGCCGTGGTGGCTCAGGGGATAGAGCGTTTGCCTCCCAATGAGGTGACCCGGGTTCAAATCCCAGCGATGGCATCGATGATTTTAATCGTTTGCTACCCATTTGCATTACGAATTTCACACCGGGCTAATCACAGTGCTGACGTTAAATATCCTCAGTGGTAGACGGATCAAAAGTTTGAGTTGCCGTCATGTCTAACCATGGGAGGTTTTCGTAGTTTTCCTCTCCAAGTAACGCTAAAGCGAATTAATTCCATCAAAAAGTCCTCCACGAAGGCAAATTTATCCTCAATACTTGATCCAGGAGGTCTCTTGTGTTTCCTGGATTGGGTTCAAAATTACAAGGCTACGGAGTCGAACATTAGTAATCGCAAACCCAAAATTGCATGGGCTATTCAACGACGGTTATAAAATGAAAAAAAAACAAAAGTGTACAAACAAAGCTGTCGTTATCTTTTTATTATTTTTCTCGACTTATTACATTATAGAAATTACTATTTTAATGCAAGAGCAAAATTATTGTAAGCTTTTTTTCTCATGTTTGGCACATTTTATTTCGGTTGCATACAAGCATATCCGACACTTTACTTGCAAATAATAAAAATCAAATTTGCTACCCATTCTAAATCGACTGGACCACACATCTTGCAAAGGCAACAAATGTGTGTGGAGCATAATTTTACAATGTCCGGCCACTTGGAATGTATTCATCGACGCAGCGGGTATCTTTGACCTAGCGCATCAGTGTCACAGTTGGACATAATGAAGAACCCTAAAAAGTTGATAAACCTGGCTACCGTTCAATTGCTTTCTGGTAGGTGGATAGGAAATCAATAAACTCAATTGGAAAAGCAATGGCACTAATCCCTTCAACATTGAAAAGGAAAGTTTTTCACTGCCCATGGAATTGTTATAGGAACGTACCATGATTGAAATTGAGATGGCATAAATCGTGGGAAAATCGAACAAGATGGAATTTGTCTACTTAGGGATTATCTATGGTTAAGACGTATTGATTGTTCATCTCAAAAGTCTTTTTTGCTCTTTTTTTTAAACATTTCAGTACGCTGGAGTTCTTTTTAATTCGTATTAATGGAGACAGATCAGTGTGTCTTATGTTCGCCTTAAAATTTTTAATTCAGTTAGCTTCTAGCTATTAAAAAAGGGCAGCATGGTTTTTCGAAGCTTTTTCGCCATTGAAAACAAAAAAGCCATAGTTTAAGTGCCTTACACTTAGCAAAACTATAATTTTTGAATCTATATGCCATCTTGCCGTGAAGAAATATATAGGTTTTAGAACGTACAGATAACTTACATATTTTTAAAGTTTTTAAACAGTTTTAAAAATAGCCAATTTGGTAACATTTTACCACCCAGATTAAAATTATCGAAAGCAATGCCTTGTTCTCATTTTTTGCACATTTTATGAGCCCAGATAATGTAGCATTGGAATAAGTTTTTTAATATTAAAAAATTAGACCACAAACGCTTTTCCTTTTCACAAAACTGTGGATTTTCTAGACATTGACATTTAGTGCCATTTTCATTTTCAGAATAAGCATAGAGGGCGCTGGCTAAGAATAGGCTAAACTTGACCTAACAGTAATCAGTAACTGTTGCAAAATTACAGAATATTTGAAAATAGCATATTTTATTTTAGGGTATACTTTAGGCGTACTTCGATAGAACTAATTTTCTCACCCTTATTTGCTTAAAATTGTTAAAGTACTCATCCTATATGATTAAATGCATCCATAGTATAATAATAAACGGGGCTTGCAACGCATATCCTTATCCTTGATCAACAAATTAATGGCATAAGCTTGAATAAATAATAATAATATGAATGGCTTGCTTCAGCTTTCAAGCAGTAATATGTTTCATTCAAACAGATTTCAATTTTGGAAATGCCGAAATTATTGAGAAGGTTCCTGGGAGCAATATCATTCTTATCCTCTTATAAAAATATTTGAAAAATTTGCAATAATAATTACTGTAAAAAGTACGTTAACTCTCTCGCTGCTTTTTTTTTTTTTTTTTTTATCAAAAAAGATATAGAAATTGCGTATTTTTTATTACATATTTTAAATTAGATGATAATTCCAAAAATAGCACGGCTTTGGAATCTTTTAACGATTTTCCATTATTAGTCTTTAGTATATGCTGTTTAACAAAACAAGGCATTTTCCTGATAACAATATTCTATAATAATATTTTGTGAATTGTGCTAAAGTTAAAAAATAATTTTAACAAAAGTTAATTTAACATCTTTTTTCCTTAAAGAGCAGCTTTCTCAAAGTTAACGGTGCAATATTTAAGTTTAAACGTCAAAATAAAATTGTGGATCAAATTTGTTTAAGCAATAATATGTTATACAATAGCAATAATTAAAAACACAGTTGTGGTTTTTTAATCAGTACTTATATGTATTTACTTTTCACAGATCAAACAAATACGAAACAGTAAATAAATAAATAATTTGTTTGTTCATTCTTAGCGAAAAAGGGATGCACTTATTTAATACGATCAGTCAGCGTTTTGTTTCGATTAATTTTAATGAAACAAAAGTTCTTATCAGCTAACTGGCTATAGTTCTGAGACTCGAAAAAAAAAAACTTGACATTTAGTTCAAACACGCGAGTGTCAATATAAAGAAAAACTTTAAGTACTCATAAAAACTAAACAAAACAGATAGTATATAATCAGAAAACATCTACTTGGTAGCAAAAAGAAGGAGGAGTTGAAAAATGTAAAAATATAGTGAAATAACTGGTAGAATAATTTTGGGAATCACACGTGGTCAGGTAATCAAAAATGTAATTTTAGAACTTAGAAGTAAGGATGATAAGATACTGATGATATTTCAAGACGTTTAAAAATTTTGGCTACGCATCGCCGCTCTTTATGATCCACATTTTTATGCTATTTGAAGTAACTTTTAAAACGTCAACAATATTTCAGAAAATTGTTTTTGATGTGGCAACAGTTTATTTCAAGACGATACAAAGATACCTTTTACATAACTGGTATCTCCGTTTATATTTTTATTATTTAGTTATTAAAATATAGATTGAATAATAAATAAATATATTATTCCTTATAAATTAATAAATGCATACTTACGGACATTACTGAAATTGAATCAATTGTGGAATGTTTCAAGGAGATACCTGCAAGTGACGTAGTGTGGGTATCTCGATCCTGATTGGTTGTTGAAACTTGGAATTTGTTTACGTTAGAAATAGTTCTTTCAGTTCTATTTCGAGTAAGCCAAGCCAGTCAAGTACCAATTCTCTTAAGTTACACATTCTACATTCTTACACGAACATTCTTTCACAATGAATTCAGTTCTTTTACTATATGTTTCTTACTTAACACAAAGACAGTCATGAAGCAATGCAGAACATAAATAAATTAATCGAAGTTGCCAGGTACACAAAACAAAAATATATCACGGATACAATAAAATACACAAACAAATAATAAATCTGAATTAAGCAAAAAACGTAGAAGAGAAATAATTATATTTTAGCAAATCCGATGTGCGATGCGGCGCTGTGTTTAATTTACTTCAGGATAATTAACATTCTTACTTACGTGAAGAAACTTAGCTCAACTTTAACATACCATTTTGCTTATGAACGATGTTGGTCACATATGTCACATGTGCTCGTGATCTTTTTTTTTTTTTTTTTGAAGTGAATTGTTGATTAAAAACTAAAATTAAAAAAAAAAAAGATGCATAGCCACACTTAATCAAAAACATTTTTTTTTAAAGTTATACTTCTTATGCGACTTCCAACAAGGTTGCGTTAAACGTTTAACGCTACATTTTCATTGGCCGGGAAATCACGTGGTAGGATCCAGTTTTCCCTCATTCATTTCCATATTGTTTTGGTTCTCACTAGCATAAAAATAATAAAAGTCATAAAAGTCGCGATCGCAACGCTCGAGTACGCCCTCTATCGGGAGCCTGTAGATATCAGACATTAATTTATCACGTTTTCATTTAGTTGCATCAAAATCATCGGCCATGACGGACGCCATTTTCTTAGCAGCAAATAAAAATCAAAATTTCCCTAAGGAACAGCTGAAGAACTTGAAAAAACTAACCAGAACATGCCAAACATTGAAGCAGAACACGCCATCCATTTGAAGAACAATTTCTCAATAATTTTTACCTTTCTATTACCAACAACATAACTTACAATTTCATGATCACTTGCTGTTACAGATGTGTATATTACGGTAAAATAATTTTTTCTGTCTTCAATTCATTACAAATTAAAATGAAGTTAACATTGATTTCGTCATTCCAATAAAGAAATGTGAATTCAGAACGTCAAGAACTGCAATAGTTATAGAATTCTTCTTTGTTAT
>NC_092204.1:71711252-71788580 GCF_043381705.1 Parasteatoda tepidariorum
TATTACATATATCCATATATATATATATTTATTCAGAGAAAGTGTGTTTTCGTATCTAATTTCGTAACTTAATTTACAGTTAGCACTTATTAATTAACATATTTGAAGTCGCCGCCAGGAACCATAAAGATTGTTACTTAGTACGTGAAAATCCGTTCATTAGAACTAAAGTTATTCAGGGTGATATCTTTTTTTTATTTATTATTACCTGCTATTAGGTATTCAACAAAGTATACATTCTAAAGAATAAATATTAATATTGCTTAATTTAAAATTTAAATCAGTTGATTTCAATGAGGCGCTTGAAATAACAATTGAAGCAGACGAAATGTGATGTTTTGTGGTGATTCGTTATGTTTTATTTTCAAGGTCATTTAAAATAATATAAATATAGATGAAGGAGAGTATGTTATAAGTTCGTTTCTATATCTTGCAAATCTTCGCCATTTCCGGCTTTTACTAAATTTGAACACAATACGTAAATAGATGACCAATCAAAAATTTATGATGAATCTATTTAAAATATTTCACGCCTTAGATATGCAACAAGTTCAATTTTAAATCCTGTTTGTTTATTTTTAAGTGCATATTTTTTATTAATAAGCTTATGATATCTCGAAATTCATTCAAAATTCGTGAGACCATATTCACCAGCATTTCATATATTAAGTTTTATTTTATATTAAAATTATCACACATTAAGTTTTGAAATGTTGACTGATATGGGCTATTTCTAAATTTGACCATTACTGGTAAAAAGGTGCTGATTCAAAAGTTTATAATGAACCCGTTCGACGCTTTCATACCAAAGGTATACAGCAAATTTCTTTTTAAATGTTATTATTACATTTATTTTGTCTACTATCCACACTTTTTTTTTTAACTTACCCATAATTCAAAAGAAGAAAAAAACAATTCTGAAATTAATACAATTTCCGCTGATCTGTATAATCACTGGTTAGTAGAATCATTTCCAAGAACGGAATGATTTATCCATGAAAACGTCAATAATTCTTCGGTTAGGAGGATTTTGGAATAAAAACTTTCTCATCAAAATTTACTAATATGAGGTAAAGTCTTTGAATTGGAAAGTCGAAGATATTTTTAACATTTTTCTAAGAAATCATTCGTGCTCAAGTGCCCAATAACGTGTTTTTCACGTGCATTAATAAATAATTAATTCTCATCTCTCTTTCATTGAGATGGGGTTCAAAATTTGGTTGAATGAGGAAAGGTCAGGTGTTGCTTTTACTAGCAATTAAGAAATCAAAGAAGTGAATCGATTTCAATTTGTGAACTTATAATTTTATTTGTATTGTATTTTGATTAAAACATTAACAATGATAAATATTTATAATTAAACTTAATTAATAAAAACTAATAAAACAAAATCAAGTTCTGCAAAGTAGAATTTCGATTCGCGAAATCAGCCGTTTATTTAAATCAAAACCTCCAGGTACTAAAGCGATCAAATTTAACGAAGAGTAATATTTCATCAATAAAAATGTTTTTAAATCGCTTATTTATGCTAGTTAAAGTAGCGAAAAGTTTAATTTTTAAAGTTCGTAAAAAAATATAGCAGAAGAATACCTAATTAAAGATTGGTATTGCATCAAATTTATCAATTAATTGCATAGTTCCCAACTTGAAAAGCAATTAAGGAAATATTATATGATGGCAGCGGCATTAATGTTTTAATGTTCAAGTCTTTACAATTAAAGATTCCAACGAATTGCTTTATCCACATCTGCCAATCAATAACTCATACTTATATCTATCAATTAATAAACTGATAGAGAAAATACTTCATGTTTTGATCATTAATTTACTACCACTTAGTTAAACCTTACCAAATGACCGAAAAAATGTAAATTTAGCAATTATGACATTTCAACTTAGCGGCTTGGAACAAATGGTACATGTTTTTTTTATAAATGAAAGTATAATAACAACAATCTGAATTCGTAATAATTTAGTCCGAATAATTTGTTTAACAGATTGTATTTAATAAGTTGATCCTGCTCTAAAATCGCGTCATATCCTTCCTCCGTGAAAACTATTGATCAATATGATTGAGCGAAAGCTATCTCATGATCAGTGTACCACACATTGAGAAATTTCGGAAGAAAATTTTTTGTATTCTTCAAATTTTGTGACCTTCAAATTTTCACCAGTCCAAGAAGATAGTTAGTCAGTTTCGGGAGAAGCTATAGTAGACATCCAAATAAGCACTTACTACAGTACTCACATCAACTAAGTTAGGATGTTTATTGTTAATGATCATACTTCCAACAAAAGGCTACACGCATTTTCTTGGAAAAGATCCTTGCAGGTTCTGATAAACTATTCTGAAAATACACTCAATTAGTGCGACACGGCTATTCTCAGGGTTCACTTTGACGAGTTAAATGCTGGGGCTGCCAAGTCAAATAAAAGAGTTGCACTTTTTTCCCACATCAATCCTTGTTAAAACGTGCATTTCAGCAAAAGCCCAAATGGCACGCGTTGTTGTTAACCTAGAAGGGTTGAACAGGAGCGGGTTTCGCTAAAGGGTGATTGCAACTTCTGAGAATTCCAAGTAAACTCATTTTCTCATCTTCCACTGTATTGTTGTCTAGATAAACATGAAAAGAATGGCTATACTGTCAGGATATCTCCGTCATGGTTAAAAATCTTTTAAAGGAAAAAGTTCCCTAGGATGCTTTGCATATTTTATGCATAACGTTTAAGGTTTAAGATAAGTAAAGGTTTGAAAAAGTCTAATAATACTTAAATTATCATTGTCTGGCTGCTTTACCCTTTGGTTTATTAACGTATAAATTGGTATTTATCAAAAATCTAGGAAACTAATAAAAAAACACACAAAGTGAGCAAATGAGTATTATTCTAATTAATGAAAGCCTTTTTAACAATAAATAAATAATTGTAAATCTGGATCAGGGTCTAAAAAAAAAAAATCCTGTTTAACCCATTAACAAGCAAATAAATTTTCTTTAGCGAATACTAATTCCTCGAAACATATCTTAATAAATTATTCAGAAAAAGCTTAATAAGATGAAGTTAAAAATGAAATCGCTTTATCAATCCTTAGGTTGTACGGTTTTATGAAAATAATAAAATAGTTTTAGAATTATAACAAAATAAATAAAATAAGGTAAAATATATAGCACCAAAACAAAAAATAAAACAATGAAACAAAAAAAATTAATAAATAAAATAAATAATAAAAACTAATAAATGAAATAAATAGTAAAAATTAATAAATGAAATAAATAATAAAAATTAATAAATAAAATAAATAATAATAATTAATAAATAAAATAAAAAAATAAATATATAAATTAAAAATAAATATACAAATTAAAAATAAATATACAAATTAAAAATAAATACATAAATTAAAAATAAATAAATTAATTAATTCGAAATTCTTTGAAAGATTGTCAAATTATAGATCATATCGAATAGCATTCTGTATCGTAGCTTGTAATTTGAACAAACAAACACAATGCTATTATAATATACGGTTAATACAAAACTGAATGAAATATTTTCCAAATGCTTCGAATATGGACTTAGAATCGTTTCGAATATCGTTTGCTCTTAAGATAGCGAAAAAGCAATCGACAGGATTATTCAGATACAGACTGTGAATTAAAACAGTTCAAATAGTGTGAAAGATACCTTCGAACACCATTTCCGGAAAACAGTATCCTTATCTGTGATTCGAATCTAATTACGAATTAACTTGGCCCATGCGGTTTAGCATAATCCCCGACAGAAGGGTTCGATCTTTTCATCGAAAGGGATGCCCAAAAGGAAAAAACAGCAGCTGTTTCTTTCACTGAATCACAACGTTTGATCGTAACAATTGACTTATAATAAAGCCATCGCCTTTAAGATAAACATGTCGCGAAAATTTCAAAATTCGCGTGTTTTTGTTTTGACATGATTCATCTGTATATAATTTGAATTGGAATATAAATTGACAGATAAATATCAGAAATGCACGATGGAAAATTGATAAATATTCTATTCTGTTGATCCTAAAGTAATTTCGCTTTTTTCCAACGAAGGACTAATCATATTTTTTCAGTGACAACTTCACACTTAACCGCATAATTATCATGCGTTTTGATTAATGTAGCAAGACTTGCTTGTTAAAAAGTTCAATTGATTCTACGCAGTGGTTTTTGGTTGGTGTCCTCTCAAAAGTGGAAAGTAAAAACCAGAAGTATCGGCATATTTTAATTTTGTTGCTATTGAAAAGTACAAATGCTGTTCAAGCAAGGGGGAAAAAATTATCTGATGTGTATGAAGAAGATGTACTGGGAGTACGCCAGTGTCAAAACTAGTTTACAAAATTTCAATAAAGAATTAAAATGCACGATGATGCACCTAACCAGTTTAAGCTGATGAAGGCATTAATTGAGGCAAACCGGCGAATAGCAATTCGTGAGATCGCTAAGACATTAAATTTATTGAATTCGAGTGTTCATGATCAATTGAAAAGCCTAAAGTATAATCTTAAAGCTCAACATATGGATTCCTTTTGTTCTTACGGAAAGAAATTTGTGCAGTCTGTGATTTGCTTCTCAAACGTCAAAGAAATTATCCATTTTTTTTATCAACGGGGAAGAGAAATAGATTGTCTACAACAATGTTGCAGTCCCTACATGGCACAACGGTTAAGCTATGCGCCTACTTCTGGGAGATCAGGGGTTCAAATTCCAGCAGAGATATTATATTTCCTGATTTCTGATCTAATCGTTTGATATATTTGAAAAGTTACTCAATCACTGCAGTATTTAAGTTCATAAAGTAAGAGTAAAATCCATCTCTAACCAGTGTTTGGGATTTAATTCTTTAATGTGTGAAAAGTACTCAATAATTGCATTGTTTAAACTCATAAAATTTTGCAAAAATTGAGAAATATATATTCAATGATTTTCCTCTAGGTGGAAAAACATCAAACGGAAATTGCTTAAAATATTTGTCAATTTTAAATCCCAGCTAATTCTTTTCGGCAACATAGTATATATAGTTACAAATTATGGTTCTGCTTTGTGTAAATAAGAAATTTAAGATTTTTTTAAAACATTATTTTTATACATTTTTAACTTGGTAATTGAGCATTAGAGCCTAAAACAGGCTGTTGTGCTATTTAAATTTCTCTCAAGTAATCAGTTCCTAATCCTTCCTGTTCCCCTCCTCCCTTCGAATAGCCGTGATGACTCAGGGGATAGAATGCTCGCCACCCAATCAAGTGACCCAGGTTCGAATCCTAGTGATGGCTGGTCTATATGAATTCTGCTCCCGGCTCGCACCGACCACAATGCAAACATATATTATTCTCAATGGTAGACGGATCGTGAATTAGAGTGCCCCTACCGTCAGGTAAATCGTGGAAGATTAGTGGTTTTCCTCTACAAGTACTACGGATTAGTTTCATCAAAAATTTCTCTATGAAGGCTAGTTTTTCTCAATGCTTAATCCAAGAGTTATCTTGTCTTCTGGATAAGGTTCAAAATTACAATGTTACAGAGTTGAATATTTATAATCGTAAACTCGAAATTGGGTTTACTGTTTAACGCTGGTTATAAAATAAAATAGATACAAATAAATCCTCTTATAGAAAACTAGCTCATTAGTCTAGAAAGTTTTGGTACAAAACAAGCAGCGAGGATTCGGAATGGAATAGTATTCGACTTCAGACTTTTCTGAAACTAAAATTTTTTATTATTAAATTGTTTAATTCAATGAAAGAAATCGATGGCTCATCGAATCCTGTGTAAGTTTTAGATTATTACTCAGTAGATGTCAATTTCAATTTTTCTATACCTTTTTCTTTTTATGCACATTCAGAATTTCAGGTACTGTTTTTGTTTTATTAAATTTCAAATTATCTGAAGCTGCTTAAAAAATATTTTTGTACAAAATTCTGAAATTGCTCTATAAATTCTCGGAAAAGATATCAACATGCCATAAATACGTCATTAAACACGCCGTTATATAACTTAAGCAAGTCTGAAATGACATTTTCAGAAATATTTTTTAGTGCGCAATTATGATCAAATAATGACAACAAATATTATAACGTGGAATGAAACTAAACACAATATTAAAAAATAAACTTACCTTAAAATCTTTCTAAATTTTAACGATGACTAACAACTCGTATATTTATAATAAATTTTATTATGAATTGGAAATTTATAAACAAACAATTGACATTCACGTGAATAATCTCTATATGGATTCCTTTAAAATATTTCGTTATAAGAATTTGTTTCAGATGATTTAGTCTTGCATTATTACTCAAAAACTTCAATGGCGTAAGATAAGATATTTAACATGAACTAGAGATTTCACAAGCCTTCATAGACTATTAAACATTTTTAAAGCTTCTGAAGGAGCCTATATTGGAGCATCTGGAATTTCTTCGATTGAAATATCCGGTTATTGAGTTACTTCTTCTATAATATCGTAATACAAACTCGGATCACAATGTTAATCGAAACATATGTATCAATTCATCGTAATCGATTCCAGAATAATCTTCCAGCCATCGTTTAGGTAAAAATTTATCTAATTTGTCAAAAGATGGTAGATTTTTAAAGTAAATTTTGTTTTACAGAGAGAGTTTAGCAGTTTTTTAAAATAAGGTTTCTTGCTAATAAAGTTAAGTTTTTCATTGAGGTAACCTCTAGTCGAATCGAGGTGATGTCAGGTTAATTAGTAAACTGCTTCAATTACAATTTTGACTCCCCTTACCTGTCAGGCTAGCCTTAAAGTTTTTTTTTTCCCTTTATGGTACAGTTTTATTAGCTTAATAGATTTCAATAGGTGATCCTTTCCCAAATAGAAATATTTTATTACATGCCGATTTTCCTACTGTATAACAGTAAGAAAATTAGCATAATAAAAAAAAATTACAGAAACATAAAAAATTAACACGTTTCTTGGCATCTTGTTTTTTGTCGCTTTGTTTCGGAAAAATATGAATTTTAGATGTATAATCCCAGTAAGTTACGAATTTTTCTTTGAATTAAATGAAAATAATTAATACTTTATACGATAATTTAAAATTATCATTAAAGCAAAATACAAATATTTTTCAGATTTTTAAAATTATGTTTTAAGGTTTTTTCTTTTTAATCATTATTTGTAATGACATAATAGTTAAATAATGTATGTAAATCTAAATAATAATTTAATTGAAAAAAAAACATGCTTTCATTTGAATTTATAAAATAATTGACGAAACTTGTGTGAACAAATGCAATAAGCAATTATGGTTAATCATAAAATAAAATTCCAATTGCACTGCATGCCCTCCCTCAACGGGAAAAAAAAACGCGATTTGAAGTTAGACATGTTTTTTTTTTTTTTTTAATTTCTCTTTNCATGTTTTTTTTTTTTTTTTTTTTAAATAAATACGAACGCTAAAACAAATTGTGTAAATCAGTGTTAATTAATTCCCACTACATGTTAGTTATTTCAGAGAAACAATGTAAAATCTTCTGAAAGGAAATTGCTTATATTAGTGATCAAACCCAAACACTGAAAATAAACGTATACGGTTTTATAGTGCGTTTTGTATGGAGATTTGTCACTTAAAGCCTAGATAAGTTATGCCCCGTTAATTACGAACGACAAAGTCTGCATTTTTATTCCCTAAAATAATTCCTTTATTTTTCTAAAAAAGTAAATACACAATTTAAGAAATTATAAATAGTTGGAAGAGATGAATTAAAAAACCAAAACATTATTACTACAGTCAACCCCGCTTAAAGGAATATCATCGGTTCCAGCCAAATCTATGCAATTAAGCAGGTTATTCGATTAAGAGGAAAGTGCAATATTCAGTCTTAAATTCTATATTTTTGTGAAATTTTACTTTTTAATGGTATTTAATGCAAAGTACATATAGCGTTTTAATTAAATAAACTCAGTTTTATGATCAATAAGCAATTATTATTAAAACTAGTACCTTATATAGTACTACCATAGATAACTTATATAGAATGTACCATAAAATATAAATGTAATTTAAAGTTACATAAAAATAAATTAATGTTAGCGAAAAGTAAAATATTATTGAAGATTGTTTTTATACTCGTTTTAATTCGTCAATTTATCAAAATTAGATTCCCTTTCAGTTTCTACTAAGACTTTCATGACCTGAGTATTCCTTTCAAATGTATTCAGAATTTTTATTTTTACTTATTTATTATTTTCTGATTCTCGAAACCTGAGAGATTACAAATTAATGCCCCATTTTACCATGGCTTGGGAGTTTTTGAAACTCATTGTTTCCAAGATTCATTGTTTTTTTTCTCCCTTCGATTAATTCAAATCAGTCCTTTTCGCACACATCTTGCAACCATTATTCACTGGATTAAGCTATGATTAAGAGAAAGACACATTGTACACTAGTGTGTTAGATTTTTGAAACTTTTTCTTTACAAAGCTCACTAGGAGGGGACCACAAGTCTTGAAAACAAAACAATCAGCATTTTTTTTTTTTTTTTTTGCGTTCTAAATGATGTGTGAGTGAAGTAAGTCAAAGAGGGATAAAACCCCCTTCCTTTACTTCAATGAATAATAAGCAGCAGGATTCGATTAATTTTTCAACTTTACCCCTTACACCTCTTCAGACCAAGCAATGAGCAGGAAGTCCCTATTGAAGTTATCACCTATTGTATCGTAATTACAAAACGGAAATTCCGTCTTAATTGGTGAAACATTTCTCAAATATAAACAATTTTTTTTCATTTCAGTACCTATATTTCATGCAATTAGGCGAGAACAAAAAACAACAAATATTCTTTTAAACGGGGACGTTTAACATTAGCTTCATATGAAATGATTTGGTTCCATTAAATTTTATTCGTAAAAGCGGGTTATTTGATTATCCGATATGCGATGTGGGGACGACTGTATTTGAAAGGAGGGAACCAAGTTGTGTTTTACAAACTAAATTAATAGACATTTAAGAGAATATAAGTTGCATTTCATTTAATAGAAATCTGTCACCTTTCTGCATACTTATTAAGCGATTATCTTGAATAGCTCTCATAATTATTTTCTAGATAACTATGTAAAACTCTTTATGTAAAGTAAGGAGAAAAAAAATAGACAACCTTGAATAATTTTTGATCTAATGATCGACAGAGCAGACGATGTTTTTAGTTACGAAATCAGACACAAAAACGTACTTTCACTGGATAAACATTATTTTTTCCCGACGTATTCTGATTTGTGACCCCCAAAATATAGGGAGTAGCCGAAATCCGGGAAATATGGTCACAATAGTTTAGTCAGGAGAACGGTGCAAAATTTGGAGTTCTTTATGTTAATTTCATTTTTTGCGTATTTCGCTATTGTGTCGAGTACTTTTTTTAAGAGAATTGAAAAACACTTTTGCACACAATTATAAAATCAGTTTATCCAAAGATAATTATAAGCAAAAAAATCATTTTTATCAGTTATTTTCTTCAATAATTGTCGAAATTTTTTGAATTGTTCCGTATGCAAATTTTTATTATATTTTAAAGAGCAATTCTATAAAGCAAAACACAAATTTTCAAACGAAATAAATTTAATAGTTCCTGATAAATTAAATTAAAAATATCAGATTTTTCTAGAATTCAATTTCTCAGAAACTATTCAACCAATTGAGCTAAAATGTTGTTTTTTAGGACCACATTTTTCAGATTACAGCTACCCTTTTTTTTCGGGGGGGGGGGGGTCAGGATTCANGGGGGGGGGAGGGTCAGGATTCATTAAAAAAATACGTCTTTGTGGCTGATTTCGTAAATTATAACGTTTGCATTAACTGATTAGCATGTTTGTGGTTACCCTCTCGAGCCATTAAGATTGAGTGAGTCCTAGTACGTGAAAATCCAATCATTAAAATAAAAAGTTATTTTGGGTGTCTTCATATATTGCACCTCTCCCAAATCAAAAATTGGAAAATAAAATATATTCTTCAGAACATGATGAGTTGAAATAATATTGATCAGTTCTAACACTTCCAAATTTTTTATTTTATTTTTATATGATCGAAGAACCAGGGATGAAATCTTCACGATTCAAAAAACAAGGTAAGCAATTTACATATAGCGCCATCTATTCAGGCTACGTAATACTAAAAGTACAGCTCGGTGAAATGCAATTTTATACTATGTTTAAAGCAAGAATTTAATTAAAGAAAAGGTTTAAATTTTAACTGAAATGTATCTAAATAAATTTTCTCCCTTTAGAAGTTTTACATTGATGTCAAACCTTAATTTGTTAATTATTTCGTTTCAATAATAATTAGGTAGTTCATAAGATTTAATTCATCCAGTGTTACTAGACAATGGCGTTCTATTATGAAATTATCAAAACGTTTAACAGGTACACAAAATATAAATTTGAAAATAAGTTATTTCTCTCTCCATTATAGTATGATGGTAGTTTAGATGAAGATGAGGCCTTATACATATTTATCTGCCAAAATCATTGGCGTCACAGGGGATAAGTTTTTATGGGGTATTAAATTAAAATAACCCAGTCACAGTAGTTCTTTAATTTTCACACGCAAAACAAATTCTTATATCTGCTAAATATCAGCATAAAGATTATTTTTTTCTTGTATTTAACATTAATGAATTGAAATCAACAATTCATGAAAATTTTATTAATTTGTTTTAAAAATTGAGGCGATACTTCTAAAGATTAATAATTGGAGAGGGGGACATATACCCACTGTCCCCTATCCAACGAAGCCATAGTTTAAAATCTTAATAAGGAGAAGGAAAAAAAAAATCCAAGTATCTTCATACTATACAAAATTAATTAAGAGAGTTATTTTGAAATGTGAAGAAAACAACAAAGTAGAATATTATTATCCATTCCGACAATTAAATATAATTTACATTTATATCAGCAAAATAATAATGCTACATAACTGCTATATAATGCTAATAAACCGTTTAACTTTCATTTAAAATTTAATGTTTTTCACTTCAATAAAATGTTTTTAAATTGGAATTGAAAGAACTGTTAATCAATATTTACGGTGAATTATTAAAATATTATGGAAGTTGCTTTAAGTTTTTTTAATAGAGAAAAAAAAAAGACACACATTTAAATTCGCGATTGTATGAAAAAAAAATTGCTTAAAATAAATCATTATTTTTCTGATTACACATTAAAAATGTTATGCTAAATCTAATTCCCCCCAAAAAATCCAAATGACGATCGTCACATTACCCCTACATAACATAAGAAATTAGAATTAACACTTCGTAAATTTTTTCATGTAAAATTTACTTATACATAGTTAAATTATTTCTATATCAAATTAACCGTCAATCTATAAAAATAATGTTAAATTAATCAATTTAAATAACATGTTTGTTTTCCAAATGGAATTTCAACCAGTTTGCTTTTCGAAGAAACATCTTTTGGACCGATAAATTAAATAATAATTCCATTATTAATGTTCAAATTAGAATTTATATATTTTTTTCTGCTGTACTTAGCGAACACCTTCCGAACAAATTTATAGTGCTTCACTATTAATTAAGTGATATGGATAGATTTATCGTTTTCCTTTAATTGAATTTATGAAATTCTCTTCAATCGTTTTTTTTTAATACCATAATTATTTTGTTGTTTTTTCTAATTTATCGGAAATCGAATGTTCTATCGATGTAAAGTCTGTTAGTAATTCGTAGGCGTGGAAATCTCTCCAATTTCGTCTACTTATTTGTTTAATCGGTCGAGCGAGTTACGAAAGATCATGAGCAGTTAGCTATGTGCTTTTCGAAACATTTTAATTTATAATTTTGGGCTATTTTTCAGGCTTTAATTAATTTTTTTGCTACAGCATAAAAATATTTACACGATATATTTACATTGATATACTTTCGAACCATTGATTCCTAGGGCGAGAAATTCCGTTGTTTAGATCAAAACTTATTTAGGGTTTACTATTTTATTTTGTGAATTTTCCCTCAGCACCTAAGTGAATCACGATTTGGTATACTTCTACGTTGGATACATAAGTTAGGAATGCACCGTTAATATGGATGTTATTTCTTATGACGTCCTTATTAGCTTCGAAAGAAATAGAATTTATTTTTGTAAAGTAATTAGTTTCTAAAGTAATAGAATAAATATGGATGTTACTTATTACTTCATCAATGCTTTATGGCAATTATCGCTATTTTTTTCTATGTAATAAAAATAAATTTTATCACAAAACAAAAGGAAAAGAAAATTAACTTAGGGGATGATGCCTCAGTAGAGCGCCCTCTATAGTCAAAATGCGCATGGTTCTCATACTGGAATCATAAATCTGCCAACAAAAAATACAAGAATTTTTTTCTTCATATTTACAGTGAAATCTTCTCACTGAACTGAATTATTTTGGTTACAATGCAAGATACTTAGTTCTAACACAATAAAAAATTACGCAGCAGCCGATTAAAATTTACATAATTAAGATTTTTAAAGTTTAAGTTGTATAGAATAAATACATCAAGCTCAGAGAACAATGTTTGGCAACATCTCAGAGGTATTGTGCAAAAAACTCCAAATCTGACAACTAATTTTATGTTCAGAAATTCGCACATTAAAAGATTTTTATAGCTCTCTTATTCAGAAGAGATAATACTCATTAAATGCAGTACAACTTACTATAAAACATTTAGGGCAGCATATTTTTTTTTTTTCTGTTTTAGTTAAGTACACAGAACAAAAATTATAAACTTGATAATGCTGTAAGCGTAGCGCGTTATCAAACAGTTTTGTCCCTAGCAAGAATGCATTCTTTTTCTAGCAGAAAGGTATTTCCATTACACTAAGGCAGTGTTTCCCAAAGTGTGGTACGCGTACCCCCAGGGGTACGGGAATAGTTTAGCGGGGATACGCGTTCTTATGCGAAATATCTCGCAACAAATGAAAACTTCAAAAAATTTTATTTAAAAACAAAGCTAGCCATGAAAATTAACGATTACGTATTTTCAATTGTCCATTTTTTGCAGAGTTAACAGTTAATAATTAGTGGTGTCAACAGCCAGTTGTGATTTTTAACTTTTGTGAGATGTTTTTATAGTAAAAAATACCTTCATTTTTTTATTAGTGGTACACAGCGTTACGAAAAATTTATAAAGGGTACACAGAAATCATAAGTTTGGGAAACACTGCACTAAGGAATCTGTTAGGGTTAATATTCCAAAACCTTCTCCTACCGTCGTTTGTTTAAAAATTGTATACCGATCAATTGAACTAAGTAGATTTTATTGGGTAATGAGTTGTGCTTGTTTTCTAAAATAAGGAATAAAATATCAGTCTATATTCAGGTACATTAATCGGTTCCTTTAGATGTTTAGGCTCAAGTTTCAGCAACGAGGTTGGTTAACAGTTATCTATGCTACGTGCGTCACAAATTGAAAAATCCAGCGTTTTATATATAGGGTATCTGATGCATTTTAGATTTTCTAATCCATGACTAATTCCCAAGAATATTTCATGATTTAACGAAGTTACTATTTTCTCCAACAAAAACATCACAATAAATTTAAAAAAGCATTATAATAACATTAATTGAATCTGCATTTTCATATTTGAACTGAATAACTCTGCATTTTCATATTTATAGATTTTAAAAACAGAGTAAAGAAAGAATTAAATTAAAAAATAGCTGAAAAAAAAAAATACGAAAGCAAATAATTCTTTTTTTCTACCGATTTCTATTCTAAAGATACTTTTCTTGTTCATCGGAAAGAAATACTTCTGATTTTTCTGTTCTCATTTCGGAATTTAAAAAATTTCGCAAATGACTGGCTCTCTTCAGCAAGAATTTTAAATTGATAAAATAAAAAATAAAAACAACGAAAATTCTGTAATCACAGAAGTTTAAAAGATAATTCACTTTAGAAATGATGTTTTCCATTTTTTGAAAGAACACCATAATTTTCTAAAGAACATGACATTTTACATTTTAATAAAGTATAACTGAGTGGGGATTTTGTTACAAATTCAGGTATTCGGAACTCCGTGAAATGGGGAGGGGTTTAAAAATTAGATTTTTCGGAAACCTATATCAAAGATTTTTTTTCAATAGTTAAAATTATGATAAATTTTGTCCAATGCCGAATTCACGTCTTTCCAGGTACCCTGTATATAAGGACGCCCATGCAGTTTCCAAGACATAAGCTCAGCCATATCACTTGATTATCATTCAATCAATTGCTATAATAATAGAGTAGTAAGGAGCTTCATTTCATTTGCTCATATTATTTTGAAAAATGTCTTTAAAAACGTATTCTAACATGTTGCTAGTAATAGCCGATTATTCATGGAAGTAGTAGGCATACAAGTGAAGTAATATTAGCTTAGATATCTCATCTCTATATGCTTTGTATCACTTATCCAGGTTACAATAACGACAACTTTTGCAAACTATCTGCATTGTACCTATTTCAAGTAGACTGTCTTTAACATGTTTATGAACTTTTTTTATAGGACTTCCATTAAAATTAATGTGCGATTAATTCAAAAAGTGCTGTAAATTTATCTTTTTTTTTTTTTGCAGCTTATGCACACATACATACACAGTTGAACTAACAAAGTTTAAAATGTTTTGTTTGAAAATTTAGAAGCAGCGTTTTCTATTTTGTAATAAGTCAATCATGAAAGACTGAAAAAAAAGTGCATTGAAAAACACAGAAGTTTTATGAAATTTATAACCATAAAAAATACTAGTTACAATACAGGAAAGTTAGAGTGGTGCACTATTATGTATTTTAGCTAATACTTTACGTTGTATGCATAAAAACTTTATTGTTTTGGCACCATGTGTGAAATGCCCTACTTTATAACTTATATAAAATAGAAAAGCATTAATATATCATCCCAAGCATTTATGCAAGGTTAAATAAACAAAATATTGCTGTTATAAATTTTAACTATTCTCTTATTCATTTTTGTGCATAAGATAATGACAAATGAATTAGACTTGCATTACAAGTACATTGCCACAGATCTCATTTTCATCAACTGATTGTACTTTACAAGCAACTTAGATGAAAATTGTTAACATGCAATAAATAAAAGAGACCATGACTTTACAGCCACTTCAATAAGGAATATAGCGAATCGTTAAATATACGACAGTACAATTAAACTTTTATTTCAATTTCAACATAATCAGTTTATATTTTTAAAAAAGAAAGAAAAACCATGATAAATTAAGTTAAAAGCTATGAACATAAAAATTTCTCTTGCGAATAATAATAATAAATGCCAGCCTGTGATCACAACGAAATTTGGAGTCTAAACTTTTAATGGAAGTTGGAAATGTACAAAAGCACAGGACAGGTCTAACAACAACACGTATTGACGTATGATATATAACATCAATGCCAATATGCACTGATGGAATATGGTACAAAAGTGTCTTTACAGAGGTAACATTCACAACAGAACTTTCAAACTAGCCGGACAACATACATAAGTTTGGAAAGCAAGAAAAAATTTACAGGAATCACTGTGTTAAAATCATTTTGACGTCATCATGGTCACGAATTCTGAAAAAGAGGAAAAAAAGATATAACCTGAGGGAGGCAAATAACTACAGTATAACTTAAATATTAAATTTACAATCAAAGAACAGTAAAAAAAAGTCATAAGATATAAAAATTCGTTTATACACAAAGCTTCAAAAATATTAAAGGACATATATATACAGTGGAGCATCGTCTATATGACGCCGAAGGGACCACTGAAAAACGTCGTATAAACGATAACATCTTATAATCTATTTTTACCTCCAAAACTAGAAACTAACTCTGTTTTCAGTTAATTTTAATGTTTTAATTTACATACATTTCTAAATTAGACGAAGTAAAACAAACAAATGACCATAAAAAAAAAAGAAAGATTACAGTAAGCAATTTGAATGTATGTTACATTTTATTTATATATTACTATTTTTTTTTTAATACTCCAAATTTGTTTTTTTCTCTTCACTTTAATCCTTTCACATTAAGTTTACAGAGAAAATTATATACGGTTGTTTGATGTGAGGATTAACGTTGAGCTGTAATTAATGACTTGCGAAATAACACAAATTCCTGAAAAGTTTTTTCAAAAAAATAAGTTCTTAGTGTTTTAATGGAATTTTATAATACAGTTCTTTATTGTCTGTTACCTGAGACCATGCCAACGGAATCATATTCATTGCTTGGAGAACACTTATTTTCTTGGGATTATGCTCTGCAATGCTTCATAGTGAGTTCAACTAACTGCTCTCCATACTGCAATTTTAGATTCTTAATCACGGCCAAATCTAATGGCTGAAGCACACTTGTGCAGTTTGCAGGAAGAAGTGAACTTTTACATTTTCCAAGAAATTAGTATCCGATGAGTGAGCTGGACATTGGTCGATAAATAGCAAAACTTTTAGTTTTTGCCTCTTCATAACATTGTCTAGTTTTTTCAGATAACTAGTAAAAATTTTGGTTGTTGTCCACGCATTCTTATTGGCGTCATTATCTAGCGGAAGCGTTTTGATATGATTTAGACATCTGGGATTTTTTGATTTTCCTACCACTAAAGGAGTGATCTTTTCACTTTCATCAGAGTTCACACAAAGCAGCACAGTAAGGCGATCTTTTCTTTTTTGCCTCCTTTGCCTTTTTTGGCTTTATAAGCTAATGTCAGATTCGGCATTAGATGATAGAAAAGAAAGTTTCAGTGTGAAGAATAAAAGTAAAATAAACGTAAACAGAATCTAAAAACAGACATATAACCGATTCTGTGTGTCGTATAAACTACATATTTTCACATTAAAATGAATAGGAGTGAATTGGGACCACACTAAAACGTCACATAAATGATGCTCCACTGCATATATAAATATAGTATATATATCGTTCTACTTAAAATTTTGTAAAAATGTATAATGAAGGGGTTATAAAACACTAATTGAAGGCAGGAATTTCTCTTTGGAGAAGGTAGCAATAAGATTTAATTTAGTAATGAAATATACAACACTGAGGAAGCCATATGCAGAGACTATTGACCAGTAATGTAAAAATTTTATATACTTGTAAACTAATAAAAATCAAATAAATAGAATGTTAAGAGCTAAGGATTATCATAGTTGTCAATATTAAAAACTTTGATATAGAAATGGCAGACTAAAAATTGAAATTCTAGATTATCTAAAAGAGGAAAGTTGCAAACAGATTATAAATGATTCTTACATTACTTAGAAATACTTAGGTTATTGCTCGCTTGAGAATTAGATTAGAACTAAAATAATATTTTTAATAGGATTCTTTTTTCAGAAACAAGCTGTATAAGTTAATGTATTTGAGAAATACAGATTATACTTATGAAAATTAAGTTATTTGTTTAAGAAACCAAGATATTTTAGATATTACACCAATAACCAGAATCCTTTACAAATTGTCAAACTGTTTTCATTAGCACCTTTAAGAAAATTACAAATTAATGGTTAAAATTTGATATTTTTGTGAGTCTTGTTCCTGAAAATTTCTAGTTTGTTAAATTTTTTAATAAAACATTGCTTTATAATATTTTTTAATAAATATAACTTTATTACTTTGAATATCACTGCAGATAATGCGGTTTTTACTACATTTTTATCAATATTAGACTATTTTCTTATTATAAATTTTTTTTTAATCTTTTGTTTATCCCGTAGGAAAACAATCTTGAAATGTTGCATAAAAATTATTAAAAAGTAGAAAATATATTTTCCAGAAAAATTAAATCCCATTTTCATATCTTAAAAAATTTAGTTTCCTAATATGAAATAATTATCAAAATACAGTTGCAGCCGTTTAAAAATTTCACACTTGAAACCTTAAGTGCTAAAATACAGTATCTAAAAAACATGCAAAATGGAATCTAAATTGTTGAAATTTTTATTAAATGATTTGATGCAGATTAACCTAAAGTTTAATTTCTTTCTAGCATACTATGAAAAATATTTTCTTCAAATTTTTGACTGAATCACCTTACAGTCTGACAATTATTAGGTTATTTAGATCTGGTAAAAGAAAAGTATCAGATCTTAATTTCTATAATTTCTTCATTTTGTTAAGCTCAATAGCACCAACTGGTAAAAATACAAGCACACCACAAAAGTAATCGATTAGGTTATCTAGCTTTTCACTTAATAAGACATCCTTTTAGCATAACTGCAAATGTATAGAAATAACGTTATTAATGATATTTCACTAAAAATTTAAGAAAATGAAAGTAATCTAGAAATATCCTTTTCACTTAACTGGGCTAAAAATAAAATTTAACAACTAGTTCAAGGAACCAATACCTGAAATTACTAGCCCTTAGATGTTTTTACTGCTCTTTTTAAATGTTATGATTATATATTTTTAAAGTTACAAGGCAAAGGATATGTGTCATATGCTTTTCAGGACAGACTAAAAACCAAAACAGTATGCTACTACTTTACACCAACTGATGGTTCAAGAGACCATCACTAATTATTTTATGGAAGTCAGTCTAATTCTAGTGGTCTCAGACCAACATTAATTTTAAGCTTTGTAAAGACTTAGGGTTTGGGAACTTGAAATTTCACTTTAAAGAACTATATTAAAAAAAACAATCACTTTTGGTCTGCATTATAAACAGTAAATTAGTTTTTTTACACACTTAATTCTTTTCATACACTTAACACATGCTTGCATTATTACTGGCACAGTAAATACACTCCACTGCGCCAGTCAGGAGACATGGAAAAAAAAAGCAATAAAATTGATTGCAAAGTAAAATAACAAACATAAGTACTTTAAGTGGCTTGAGTCAATACACGGAAAGAAGGGTCAGTGGTTTTCAACACCCATTGATACCACTAGCGAGTTGCATTTAGTAGCCATAATATGAAAACTTTTGCTTTAAATTGCAATAAATTCATAAAATAAGCAAATGGTAACCATAACTAATTTAAAATCCCTTGTCCTTATTAAAGCTTAATATTTCTTGAAAAATGTTGCATTTAATTTAATATCTTAAAAAAAAAACATTAAGTCATACAATTCAAACAATTACAGTACAGAACCCGTTATCCGGAAATCAGAAAACCAAAAAACCGGAACGAAATTCGATTAGTTTTCCTGCCATTATAAAAAAAAAAAATTTTTTTTTCCTCATAGGATTTTAGGATTTTTTGTTCTTATTTGAAAGATGTTTACCTTACCATCATTTTGGAAATAATCATTAGTGTATTATTTCATCGTTTTTTCTTCTTTTTAAGATTATTTCCAATTTTTTTTTTTTTTAGTTGGGTTTAACTATGAAAAAAAAAACGGGTTTTTGTAGCGATTCAGAAAACCGGAAAAATCAGTTATCCGGAATATCGATGGTCCCGATCGTTCCGGATAATCGGTTCCCTACTGTATATCATTGTCCAGGGGTGAAATTCTACAATCAGGACTAGGTACAGGATGTTAGCTTTAGAATTATAGGTTTCCAAACACAGGGATAGAGTACCCTCTGAAAAAGGCCAATGAGGGTCTAAGTAATAAGATTAACCAAGATAATCCAAACATGATCTATAGGAGATCATCAAGCAAGTTTCTGTCAAGAGTAAAAAATTGTGATCACAACCTTTAACTCTGAGGTCGTCCCCCAAGAATGAAAGGCCTAATCTGTTGTTTCCTACAGGCATAGTTAGATAAAATAGATGCACACGCCATGTACTGATAAATTGGCAGTTGTTCCCCAATTTTGCAGACACTTTAATATTAAAAAATGTATCCGCACATGCAAAAAAAAAAAGAGTTTGCAATGGGGGAAAAAGAAAATACAAAGCAGGCGGACATAATCATGATCTACGCAAGGTAGAAGAAAGTTAGTGTTTAGTTGTATGCACGCTTCGACACAAGAGAAAAGATAACTGCCACTTTAGCCCAAGAATAGCGATCGAGAATACAATTAGTTTTTACAACTCAATTATCGCTTTACAATGAAATAAATATAACAGTAGAAATTTTAATGCAACTTCATTTGGAGCGAAATGATTAATAGAACTTAATATGATAATTACTTTATATGAACGTAGCTGCTCTATGTAAAACTATTAATATTAATCTTTCTCTAATGTTTTTATGTTAAAGGGCATGCATATCTATATATACATTTGTCAAGAATAAATAAAAAATATTAAATAGCCAACTGTTTTTGTATATTTAATAAAACTATTCTATTATAAAAAATATTCTGAGCTTGCAGATACTTTTGAATTGTGTGCGCAGATACTTTATGTTTTTATCTTACAATGCCTACAAGCAATTTTAATAAAAAATCTATCCTTAAATTTAAAAAAAAATAATTAATAATTAACTTAGCATTCTTTAGAATCTCTCAAGTACAAATATAATCTTAAAAAAAAAAAATTGGAAAATGTTAAAATATTTTGTAAAGCAGTGGTCAAATATTTATAAATTATGCTATTTGAATTAAGACAAAATTTGTACAGGTCATAATTCATAATAATAGTTAAAACATTTTTAACATCAGCTTCCATTTTTTAAAAAATTAAGAATATGAGGTACTAAATACTATTATTTTATTTAAAAAATGTCATATGCCTCATGTATAATGTCAAATGCCTGTTATTAGCTTGATAAGATGATTATTCTAGAAAAACAGCACAATCAGTAAGCATTTGTTACACAATTGAAATGTTTTTAGATTTAAAAAATCATTTGCTATTAACGTAAAAATTTTGGTGCCCTGAAGATGAATCTTAATATTTAACGCTGCAAAGTACTATTGTGAAAGTATTTTTCGACAAAGTTTCCCCACTTTTTTAAGGGATGGGGAGGAGAATCTATGCTCTTTGAGCAATATTTCTCTAGCAGTAGAAAAATTTGTTTTATTGTATAAGTATTTGTTAACAGAAATAAATTTAAAGTTATTTTGACCACCACAAAAACAAATAGTTCTCGGAGTAAGATAAAAATAATAACTATCTGTGCACACAATACAAAAGCAACTAAAAACTTTCAAGTATTATAACTTTAATAACTGAGAAATTTTATTCTAAAAACATGATTGAATATTAGATCTGGAAACATCTACTATTTCAAACGTCTTTGTTTTATCATAAAATTAAATGAATATATTAGCCTGGAAAAAAGGGAGCAATACGAAACACCACAAATATACCCAACTGTGTTTTTAACATGTGTAACTGACATAATTTAAAAATGCTCATAACACCCTTATGTTGTAGCTATCAAAAATTTTAGTTCTGAAAAACATACTCCCACAAATGTCATTGCAATGGCAAAGTTAAGCAAATTTTTAAGTTAGGAACAACCAATTTTCTGATACAAAACTAGTTTTAATTACAGACACAAAACAATCTTATGTTAATATACAAGGGTGATTGTGAGCCCAAGCCAAAATTCCGGAAAATTTGAGTTAAAAAAAGTTCAAATTGAAAAAAATTTAAACAAGTTTATTTTTCCTTTTTCTCAATATTTCTTAGTTTACTTAATATATTTACAATTTTACACATACCTATACCACTTACACATACCTATGATGACCTGGAAAAGTAATTAAAATTTACAAATGTCTTTTTTTCTTGAGTTTATGATTATAACAACTATTTACTGATAAAAAATGAATATCAATCATGATTATAAGCTTATAAAGTATCTCTCTGGCTCTCCTTTTACAAACAAATAAAATAAACTGTGTTTTTAAGTTCCATCTTTGAAAATTTGATTTCCGGAAACTTCCAGATCACTGTTAGCGAAAAATCCGGAAATCTAGATTTTTTACGGAGCACAATCAGCCCTGAATATAGAACACACATCTTTTTACCTTTACATTTCTCCAATTTTTATCTTAGATTGTTACAAGTGTTTTGCAATTTTAGAGAATTTTAATTAAAAAAAAAAAAAAAAAAAACTAATGCTACACTAATTACACTCCTGACGACTTTTTAAACACAAAGATACACTTAAACAAGTTTGACACAAAGTGAAAAACTGAAAATTTGGTGTGCAAAAAATCTGCATGAAGACAATTTATATACCATACATTTTGATATTTAACATAAATTTTTGAACAGTTTTAATTAAATTACTAAAATTCTAAGTATAAATGAGAAAACAAAGTAAAATTATACAAAATAATGACAAAACTCTTTCATTGGGTGAAGTTTCATTTTTACTTGCAGTTGGAAACAATATTACTAAGGATATATTTTTATGAAACTCTAAAAAATTTGCTTCAACTATTTCACTTAATCTCACACTATAGATAGTATGAAGTAAAGCAAGCTAAAAATTTTAGTCTAGTACTGTAGTTATTTATGTAAAGTTAAAGTATAGAAGGATTTGAAAAACAAAATCAGATCGTAATGACAAAATTAGAAATTTAACACAATTTACACCAGGGTTAAATTGTTCTGAATAAAGCTAAAATTGAACTCAATTCATTTATAAGACAAATATTTGCAAAAGGTTTTAAAAGGTTAAAAATTTTAATCACTGTACAAAAACTCTTTATCTTAAGAGCAATTATACTATTACTTTGCTTCACACAGATTAAAAAAAAAAAATCATAAAAAAGATCAAAGTACCTTCATAGTTTACTTGACCATCTCCATCAATATCAGCTTCCCTAATCATTTCATCAACCTCTTCATCTGTGAGCTTTTCTCCAAGATTTGTCATAACATGACGCAATTCTGCCGCACTGATGAATCCATTACCGTCTTTGTCAAAGACTCTGAAGGCTTCCCTAATTTCTTCTTCACTATCTGTATCCTTCATTTTTCGAGCCATCATAGTTAAGAATTCTGGGAAATCAATTGTACCATTTCCTAATAATTAAAGAACAGAAATTAAAATCATTTCAATTTGTAACAAGAACTCTTTTAATGAGAAAGCTCATTTTGACAAATAATCTCATGCTTCATCTCAACAAAGTTTAGGGAATTAATTGATGAGTGATAACAGTATAAGAAATCCCCAACAAAGTTTTAAACAGTCCAGAACAGCGGTTACCAGCTGGCGGCCCGCGAACTAAGATATATTAGTTGTCATTTTTTGCGGACTATTTTCATACAAAAAATCATAATTTCTTCATTTCTGTAAAATTTAACATGTTATGCTAACATGTATTTACATGTTGTTAAATTTAACATATCAAAAAAAAAATTTTCTCAGGTTTTGCACCCAAGAACATAGTTTTTCAAATACAAAAATCTAATCTTCTAATTTTAATTAGATAAGTTTGTTTTGTACAACTTGATAAAAATCTGACAGTAATAGTCAATGTTCCTTCGAACATAAACGAGTCCTAGATAAAATTTTGATAAGTTTCAGCCGGCCATTTGACTGGTGTTTTTAATTGCGGCCTCATGTAAGTTGGAAACTAAATATTGGAACACCAGATTAAAAGCTGGTGCTAAGGACTATGAAAGAAGTAGTAAAAGATGCATCCCAAACTGCCACTTAAAAGTTTAGGCATGCCGTATTACAGCGTTTTCAGGGAACATCCATATAAAAAATTGTTCCATGAATTTTTTCACAACATACACTTGAAATAATTTTTTTGAAGGGTCTTCTCTTATTAAACGCTTTTCAGTAAAATTTCATCAAATTTTCTTGCCCCTTTATCTGATTTTTGTCAGTTTGTAACAAAAATGCCATTATGAAAAGCTACATTTAAATTTTTTTTTTAAATGAAAAGTATTCAATTTGATTCCTAACTTTTGAAAAGTTATTTCAACATGGCACAGGGTGCGTAGCCAAATAATTCAACAAAAAATAAGAATCTTTTAAGCACTCAAAAAGTATTTTTAAGCATATCATAATTAGGCAGGGTTGGAAAGTTTGACGATTGACTGTTTTAACAGTCATGTCAAAAAAAGAAAAGAAAAAAAAACTTTGACATTTTTGACAATTGGCAAAAATCATGAAATTTTGAACCATGTAAAACGAACGGAGTTTTCATATGCTACGAACTGACAATATGCCAAAATAGATTGCGGTTGAATTAATTGTGAAAACGTTTAATAGACTAATGTGAACTGTGTCTTTTTGCATAATTCGTACTGAAAATCAACATGGTTAAGGAAAAATCTCATTTCGAAAAAAGGAAAAATTAAGCACTTTTTAAAAACACCCAATGAAAAAAAGCACATTTAAGGGCCTTTAAAAAACAAAAATCGAAAATAAGCACCTTTAATAAACGCTACACACCCTGAAGCATTTTCAGGTTCATAAAGGTATGCAAAAATTAAGAACTACGTAGCAATTTTAAGAACTTAAGATTTCAATTGACAGTTAAAATGTATGTTTCTAACTATCTTAAGAACCTTTTTCTGCCTCAACTCACATGAAAGAAATGACGTGAAAAACATTAGAAACTTAGACCTAGGTTGCTTTGTTATAATTTGAGGCTAATTTAAACAAAACTAATAAATTTGTGTGAACATTAGATATGTGCTCTGTTTCTTCCCCATGTACAAGATTTCTTCAATAGATGTGTGGGGATTGTGAGTAGTTATCGACCAGGCCAACCTTCATCTATGAAAAGGTACCTCACCATTGAATAGAGTTAACATGTCTTATATACTAGCGACTTGGAATTATTTGTAGTGGCAGATACACTTAGTCTAAATTTAGATAAACATATAGTAAAATATAAATTGTTATGAAGTATTTGAAAAAAGCAAAAGTTTTACATATAAACTAGAACGAAAGAGAAGTTTTTAATGTATGCCGAAAGAGTTGCCAAATAATCAGGGTTCTACTGTATATATGTTAAAATGTTTAAACTTTACTTTTTAATAATAATAGATTTCTTTTAAAGCAGTAAGTTAAGCTTTTTATGACTGATATTTTTAATTATTGAAGAAAAACAAAATAATTAAAGTTTTCCCCCTAAAAACTTTTCTTACGTTAAGTTAATGAAAAACATTTATAATTTTCATAGAAAAAAATTCTTAATAATAATTATTACTTTTAAAATAGCTTAACATAACATTTAAAACAACTTTTGAATTGTTACTAAGCTTAGTGAGTAGAATTTTTAATATATATAGATTTACCATTAAAAAGTTATTTTTATTAACAAAGAAATGAAAACAAAAGTGCCACCAGCTGATGTAGAACCCCGGTGTCTTAACTATCTGGCCTCACTTAAGACATCTAAATGCTTTACTATTAATAATAAAGAAGCTAAAACTTTAAGGATCATACCTTGACCCAAGAGCTGCAGTTAAAAAATTTTTACCCCACCCTAAGTTCTAGACCATGTTTTTCAAGTTTTTTTTCATTGGACTAAGAATTTTACAAATGTGTACTTCCCTCGTAAGTTGGACAGCACAAAACTTCAGATTATGAAGTGTTAAAGTTTAAAAAAATAATTAACATATTTGAGTTTAAGTCATTTAAATTATTCTTTTATTTTCTAAGTAATTCTCCCAAAAACATACATCATACTAAAAAAAAAGTTAACAAATATTAAGTTTTGATGCAAAGGTAAACAATGAGATTTCAGCCCACTGATTTGAAACCTATGCCAGGAAAAGGAAATCTTATATATCAAAGTTTATCTGAAATAACCAGAAAGCCAGTCAAGCATCTTAAAATCTAAATTCAATACTCCTTGATTCACAGATAGCAAGCACATTGTAGTGGTAAGCCATAACAGCCTTGTCTTATGCCAAGAAATATTTTGATCATTTTTTTTATTACCACTGAACATTTGTATCAAGCATTTAATCAGAATTTCACCACACAATGCTTAACAAAGACATAGCAAAACATTCAAAACAGCAACAATATTGTCTTGTTTACCAAAATCAGCAAAGCATTAGAAGGCATAATGCAGACAGGAAATTCAACATATAGTTTGCTGTATTTGAGAGTATGAAAATAACAAGCAAATGTAAACAATGAAACTCATAATTTATAAGTTCTAAATCTTACCAAAACTAGGCCATATTTTAAAAATAAATTGACAATAACATTAAACCAGATACAGGGGTCTGTCTAGGTTCTTCTGAGAGGTACCTATTTTGTGAAAATTTAGACATAATTTGTGAAAAATTAAAAATTATATTTAAAAATCAACACAAAAATATGGATTTATCGTTTTTTAAGGAATACAAAAATAAAATTGTAAGTAAGAAAAAGTATTTTTACTACAGTTTTTCCTAAAATTGAATTTGTGAAACTACCGTTTTTCCTAAAGTTGAATTCGTGAAGGTACCGCTAAGCGGTAGTAAATTCGACCTGGACAGACCCCTGAGATATGATGGTAGAAATCATTTCTGTTAAATAGCAGATGGCTAAAAAACCAAATTACCAAGTTTAAACAAAACCATGCATGCTTAACTTAAAAAAAACAAAAAAAAAACAATGTTTTAAATTGATTGACAGTTGCTCAGGGTTGGCAAGTTTTTGACACATGACGGTTTTTACCGGTTTATACCATTGTTGTTACCATTGGTTTACTGTATTTTAATTTGAGTTTAACTGCCTATGATTTAAAATTAATTCTTTTTTGGGCAATAAAATTAGAAAAAAAGTTGTTGAAAGATATTTAAGAACAGATTTTTGCATTTTCCCAACATGATTATATCAAATCATACTATTTGAAGTAAAATATTAATGATACTAAACAAAATTTTCAACATTTCCAAGCATCATTTTGTTTGGCATATTACATTACTGAAGAATGTCAAGTCATTCTTGACTTAGAGTTTGTTAGTAGTTACAAGTTTTGAAAGTTTTGTTTAGCTTACTTCTAATATTTAAGAAATGCCAAATTTTAAATTCTTCTCTTTAGTTCTTGAATTTATTAATAGTTCTAAGTTTTTTTTGTTTGTTTGTTTATTTCTAACAATTAAGTGCAAAATTTTGAATCCTTTGCAAATTAAGCTATAATGATGAAAGTTAAAGTATCACTATTTTCAATAAGTATATTACAATATTTCTGTATGAATGTATATCCTTCTATATGAAAACATGTATATATTTGCAAATTTAATAGCAATCTTTACAACATTCATTTATAAAGGCAATTCAGTGAAAATAATTTATTGTCCGCTATATGCCATAAATGAAAGAAAACAGTAGGTTTTTTACTGTTTTACCGGTAAAAACACGGTTTTTACCACTGACATATCAAAAATCAGTTTTAGACGGCAAAAACCCAACCCTGCAGTTGCTAAATTGAACATCTTTTCAAATTTGACATTCACATGGGTGTTAAAATAATTCTTAATTGTAATTCCATAGAGGCTATGTTTTGACAATTATAATGAAATGCTTACCTTACCATCCCATAAAGGAGTAGAACTTTGTGGAGAATTTGTACAGCTTATGGAAAAAAATTTAAAATATTGATCGATTTAACCTGAAATTTTTTAGTTATGAAAAACTAATACAGTCAACTCTGGTTAAAGGAAAACTATCGGTACCAGCCAAATCTATGCAATTAAGCGGGCTTTAGATTAAATGGGGAGCGCAATATTCGATCTTAAATTCTGAATTTGTGAAATATTACTTTTTATGGTATTTAATGCATGCATAGTAGAGTTTTGATTAAATTAACTCAGTTTTATGATCAATAAACAATAATTAAAACTCTTTGCGCTAGCGTCATAAAATATAAACGTCACTTAAAGTTGCATAAAAATAAATCAATGTTAGTAAAAAGTACTATGAAGGTACTAAAATATTATTTGATCTCTTCCGAAAAAAATCAATAATTGAAGACTTTTTTATATCTTTTTAATTCATCAATTTATCAAGATTAGATATTCCCTTTTAGTTACTGCTGAAATTTTCATGACTTCTTACAAACACATGCAGAATTAGTCTTTTTTTTTTATCTTATTTTTAAATCTTCGAAACTTAAGAAATTCCAAATTAATACGCCATTTTAGCTAAACTTAATGCGCCTTTTCAAGCTCAACTTTTAACTGAAAAAGGGAAATTACATTTTCGATGGTGAAACATTTTCAAACAAACAAATTTTTTCATTTCAGTACCACTTCATGCAATTAAGCGGGTCAAAAAACAACAAACCAGATTAAACAGGAAAGTTTAACCGGGTTATTCGATTATCCACTATGCGATTAAGTGGGGACGACTGCACATATTCCGTACATTAAATTTTATTACAGCAATTATTAATTTAACAATCTATTGAGAAAAAGACCACAGTTTTATGTAATATTTTGCTTGCTGCTTTCCCACAGAAAATTAACGAAGTTGACGATTTTTTCTTTAGTTTGCTTATAAAAATTCTATATATTTTTCTGAATTCATAAAAAATTGTTATTCTTTCATTCATTATGAACATATCATAAAAGTTAGAGGTTATTAAAATTTTTGAGTTATTTTACTCTATATATAACTGTGTGGCAATTACTTTAATTAAATTTTGATGCACAGCAATTAGGACTAATTTATTCTGTAAAATATTGCATAATTCAAGCTTCCATAGTCTAACATTTTGTTGAACACTTACTGATTCTGTAATGTTTACTTTATGTTGAAGGCGTCAGTGATATTTTGAAATTATAATCCATATAAATATGAAGTAGAATTTCCTTTAAACAGCTATTATACTCTGATTTAAACTTTTTCCCAATTGCATTTATTTATTATTAACCGCAGACTTGTAAAAATATGTAAGTTCCATATTTAAATTGATAACATTTAGCTGATTGTTAAATTTAAATAGAACGATAGATAAAATTGTTTATTAAGAATTCTAAAAAACATATAATGGAGAAGTGAGGCATTGAAGAATTTGATATGTAAAATGGGCAGTCAGGTAGGAAAAAAAAGTGAAACCTATGGTTTATATTGCACTGTATTTTAAATGTCTTCCTTCAAAACAAATATCAATAATAATTAAATGCAAATTTTTTTCATCAAGTCAAATTTTGATGCAAAGAGAAAAAAAGAAATTTGTTTTGAAACATAAGTACCTTTTTTATATCTTTATTTTGTGTAGTGTTTTTCTAGATTTTAAAAAAAAAACAACAACCTCCAATATAAATTTGCATAAATAATTTTACTATAATCTCTAAAGATAGGAATGTGAACAAATTTTTCTTTAAAAAAAGCAAAAAATCCTGCATTAACAAGTTTATCAAGTAAAAAAAATTTCTTATTTGATAATGTCATTAATTGTTTTCATCCATTTCTTCTTTCCCAAAGTATATACTGGATAACATAAGAAAATTTAAATAGAATCCGGCTTTACATTTATAACTCATGCTTTCAATTAAACTTTTTTTAACTTTATGTTCAAAAATTAAAATCTAAGCATTTATTATAGAAAATTACGTATGAAAATAAAATAATCAGAAACTTATAAAAATGAACCAGGGTTGGCAAGTTTTTGACGCATGACGGTTTTTACCGTCATGTCAAAAACCCATAGTTTTGGTAAAACTGTATTTTTATTTGAGTCAACTGCTTATAATTTAAAATTAATTCCTTTTTGGGCAATAAAATTAGAAAAAAAGTTGTTAAAAGATATTTAAGAACAGATTCTTGCATTTTCCCAACATGATTATATCAACCCATACTATTTGAAGTAAAATATTAGGATACTAAACAAAATTTTCAACATTTCCAAGCATCATTTTGTTTGGCATATTATATTACTGAAGAATATCAAGTCATTCTTGACTTAGAGTTTGTTAGTAGTTGCAAGTTTTGTTTAGCTTATTTTTAATATTTAAGAAATGCCAAATTTTAAATTCTTTTTAGGTCTTGAATTTATTAATAGTTCCAAGCTTTTTTGTTTGTTTATTTCTAACAATTAAGTGCAAAATTTTGAATCCTTTGCAAATCAAGCTATAATGATAAAAGTATATGAACGTACTTAACTACATATGAATGTGGAATTATATGAATGTATATCCTTCTATAAGAATACATGTATATAGTTGCAAAATCAATAGCAATAATTTACAACATTCATTTATAAAGGCAATTACGTGAAAATAATATAAATATTGTCCGCTACATGCCATAAATTAAAGGAAACAGGAGGTTTTTGACTGTTTTTACCACTGTCATGTCAAAAACCAGTTTTTGACGGCAAAAACCCAGCCCTGAAATGAACGTATAATTACAACTTTTACAGCAGTTAAACTGTACAAGTAGTATTTAATATTTTACTCTTAAACACTACCAAAACTGGGCTATTTGAAACAGGAGTATTTTTGTACTTGTCATGGTTTTATCTGTAGTACAAACCATCAAAAACATAGCCATGCCAATTCTGTTTAAAACCACGTTTGTATAAATTTTAATAGAAAAGAAAAATTTATTCTTGTGTAAGAGACTCACCATCAGCATCTACTTCATTGATCATATCCTGTAGCTCAGCTTCCGTTGGATTTTGACCTAATGATCTCATTACTGTTCCTAATTCTTTAGTTGTGATTGTACCATCACCATCCTTATCAAAAAGGGAAAAGGCCTCTTTGAATTCTACAACAAAACACATTTACAATGTTAACTTCAATCTAATAGACAAATAAATTACTTAAACCATTTTTATGATAAGAGCTAATACGATGTAATTTGCAGTTTAATGGTTAGAAGAATTCAGAATATTTGAAACTTTTTTTTATACTATCCAGTTTAAGTATAATTTTAAAAATAAAACTTGTTATATTTCTTTACATCTTTACCCATAAAGTCTGTTCTGCAAAAAAATAACCACTTTCTAAATAAAATAACGTTTTGTAAATTTTCTGAATACAGAAGCTTCTACTATAGCATTTTTTAAACAGTTAGACAAATCAAAATTATCAATTTAAGTTCTCCCTTAAAAGTAATAAAATATTTCATTTAACATATTGGGAGCATGACAATTCATCCGGAAGAGTAAACTTAGTGTAGTCTTAAAATCTTCTTAAAACCTTTGAATTTTATTAGACCAGACAAATCTTGGTAAAATAAAGATTTACTATTTAATAAGAATTATATATAAAAGCCATTTTGATACAAAATTTACATCCTATTCTAATAGCAATAAGGAAAAACTTAAATTTATTGTTTTAGCCAACACACAGCCATGATACACAAAGAAATTTCATGCAAAAAATTTAAATTAACGTTCTAAATTTTTAACAGTAATTAACTTTTACATTATGAAACTAATTTTAACAATAGGAACAAAAAAAGTTGAAATTTTTTAATTCTTCCGCGTCAGCACGAAAACTCGGACATAAAATATAAGTTACATTTGCTAAAATTTGTTATAATAAGTTAAAATTAATACCAGCAATAGAATATTCTTATTAATGTTGATTTGTTAAGACTTGTTACAAAATACATTATCACCTGTCAAAATTTTGTTCACTAGCACATGCGTAACAGCAAAAATTTTGTTTATTAAATTAATAGCTTATTTACACCCACATGCGCGCTCGTTTTTATTTTTTTCAACTAATACGAAGGTCGCGGCAGTAAACAGTACAAAACTAATTTAAAGGTATAATATGTGAACTATTCTATTATATGGTTAAAATATAACAAAAAGAGGATAATTATACGAATAAAAATGGCTATTTAAAGTTAAAAAGTATGCATTAGTAAATAAAATTGGATACGAACTTACCAGCAATTTGTTCTTCTGTTAGTTGATCGGCCTGGAAGAAAGCTAAGTATTAAAATCTGGCAAATATTGCGAGAAGTGCAGTTTAATAAGTTCATACAGAATTTGCAAATAAGCATTAATTTAAACTAATCACACAAAAACGGGCACAAGAAAACGTGCAATTTAAAATTGTGAGCACTAATTTATTATTAGGGCATGTTCAGCAAAATGTTGAACCTAAACAAAATATTTTGCTTAAAACGTCAAAAGCATGCATATTTAAAAGGCTATTTTTATACTTTAATGTTCTAAGCACATAACAGGAAACCACACCAGTTATGGCTTTAGTGTTAACAATTCCCGCATTGACGTAAACGGAAATCAATTCGATAATAAATCAATACCGGTTCGAGAAGATTTAAACTCAATTTGAAATATAATAAATATTTGTAACATAATCTTACCATGCTCGATTGAATTAGGTTTCAAAACTGTCACGTTTCTAAATTTATTCGTACGAGGGCTACAGCACAATGCTGAATTCTAGCAAAGAAGTGAACAGAGAACACAGCTGCAGCAAGCAACGTAGAGCGGCGACTCGACTACTAAAAGCGAATTAAATCCTGGAGCTCGCTTTTTGAATTTACCAATCAGGACTGGCGCGGTTATGGGCGAGGATGCATAGATAAAATTTCGCAGCTAAAAAATTTGTCACTTTTAAAAAAGTGACGCTATTAAATTGCGACAATAGAGAGGTGCGGCCTATTTGAAGTACAAGTTCAGCTCTGCGGAACTAAAATACAGAGAGAATCTTCCTACTAGCACTGCACAACCAACACTGTTTACCAAAAGCGCGGGCTTTCCCTTCAACGTCGCCGATGTAAGCCTATTTTCCATTGGTTTCTCTGTACCTGCAATGCGTCATGCCTTCTTACTCGCTGCAGTGGTCAGATGAAATTTGCTGCTGCTGGCAGACGGAGGGAATTTATCTCTTCTAGGTTTTTAGATGATAGTAAATATCATGTACTTGATTGAATTTATTAATTTACGTTTCCCTATTATGATTTTACTTTTTCCCTTTTCTTTACCTCCGCTTTTTGCATCAACTTTCTTTCGGTGAGATTGTTTTCTTCGGTGTAAGAAAACTTCGTTTTTGAAAAACACGTGACTCCCTAAGTTGCGATTTTGCGGTGTTGTTTTCAGTTTTCGTTCCGCTTTCGATTAGTTTTCAATAGTTATATTTTCGTTTCATTAATTAGCGGCTTTTGTCTTAATTTAGATACTTTTGTATTTTTTTTCGCAAAATATAAATGTGGCTTAAACTTGTAGCTGCTTCATCGCATTTTAATTTTATAAAAACTATCTCTGAATGTCGTAAATTTTAAAAAAAAAGGAATTTATTATAATTTTTTTATTTATGACTTGAATAATTCTATATTACCTCATTATCTTCAATTACTTGATTCGTTAAATTCCATCTGTCTTTAATTTAGGAATTAAATATTATAATTCTCTCTCCTTCTCTCGTTTTTAATAGTAGTAGTAGGTACTCTATAAAATAAAGTAAGTTTTTCTTACACATTTGATAAAAAATATTATTTTGTGAGTTTTGAAGTGATTTATGTTTATAAATTACAGATATTAGTACGTCACTTCTTTCAATAAATTAATGAAAAACACATCTGAGGAAGCTACTTGTTATTGTAATTGTTTTATCGTTTATTGCAGTTTTTAATTTATTCGGAATTATTATCGTAATTATATAAATAAAGATATTGCACATGTTTCACTTAAAACTCGTTATTTTTTCGTCAATTTATTTTTTGTAAAAATTTATAAATAAAAACACATAAAAATTTCAATTAGGTTTCTTAAAAGTGGTTTTAACCACATAAATCTGTCTCTCCGAGCTTTATCTATAATTCGTAAGATAAATATTACTTTTTAATTGTTCAAAAGCGTCTTTTTTTCCTCTTTGATTGCGTTTTCTAATGAAGTGAACATGACTCCTTACAAATTTACTAAGAATAAAAAAAGAAAGCAGCGTAAATATTTTAAATGAAACTTAAAGCTCCTAAAAAAGCAATATAACAATCAAACTTAATAATTTATTTCGTTAAAAGTTTTATTTGTTATTCAAAACGAATTTTAAAATATAATATCGACAAATGAAAATTGATTTAGAAGATTTACTTAATTTTCACATCATGTAAGTGTTTTGGTACAATTAAGCCCGAAAAATTTGGGGAGAAAGCTTAAAGTTGAGTGAACTTATAAAACTTGCTTGTGCTTTTTTTTTTCTTCGTTCTTTTCTTTAACGTGAAAGTATTTGTTATAGCGTACTTTTCTTTTGTGAAATGTTATAGCACGATTCATTTAGAGAATTTCTTGCGCTTAAAAATTTATTTTCAAGATTAATTTTCGACCGAAAAAAAAAACCTAGAAAAAGATGTAATATTTTTCCCCGAATAAGACTTTTGGTCTGTGACAACTTCCAAACTTCTGAGCATAGCTGCATCTAAATAGTGACGTATTCATATTTTCGCTCCATAGGGGGTTGCCAATCAATACGTAACTGCTGATTACCTAAGTTACATCACTGAGGTGAAGCATTACTGCAGAATGACTAAATTAACCAAAACAAATAAATAAAAATAAAAAAGCAATGCGGACTTCAGAAGAAAAAATAAAAAACTTTTATTGAAAAAGAAATGCACACGTTACACAAAACCAGTTATTGAAAAAGATAATTTTTTTTAGCATGAAAATAAATTTTAATCTATGTATTTTAGTTTAAACGATATTCTTACGCACAAAAAATATTTAAGAAAGGAATTGGTAAGCTTTACTTTAGCTTTTATCATTCAATTGTTTTTTTAAGTTTTAAATGTTAAATTTGAATTAAGTGCGGTATTCAATCAATCAAAAAGTCTACATGGAATAAAACAAAAAAATGTAACTTTCAACGGAAATCTGATATCATAAAAACTCTTAAATAAATAGATGAAGAATATAATAGAAAATTAGAATGGACGCTTCTACAAAGATGTCAAACTAAGCAGAGGAAAGGAGGGTTCATGAAACTGTGGCAAGGATCTTCTTTCTTGTAAGGGGACACACCATAAATTTTGGTAAAATTAAAAACATTAAGAGTCAGCAGATTAACTAATTTTATATTAGTTTCTTTTTATTAGTTGTTTTCATATTTTTTAATCAAAATAAGTACACGCCTAATCATTATCATTGTTATGCTTAAAAATGTCATTAAAACGCATAATGTTTACGAACAAAATCAGAAATATGATCTAAGACACACTTTGTTTATGCTAGTTTTTGTTTATATTATTTAGCGTGACTTGTGTTTAGAAAGGTAGGTGGTATGGGAAAATGTGGCAGTGAAAACGGAAAAGGGGAGGAGGTCAAAAATATTGAAAAAACAAGTGTGGCATCAAGCATCATTTTGGAAAGACCCCAAGACCCATTCTGCGAGTATACAAATTAACTGTTTGAAGAAAACGCCCCAGTCATTCATTTTCGATCATTCCAAAATGTTCTTAAATTATTTCATATCTGCATTTTAAACAATGTGCATATAATCGAATCATATTAAATGAAAATTATTATAAACCAGAAGTTAAAATTTCATAGTTGTGTCAGTAAATCTCGTTTTCCGTTTGAAATAAAAATCTAGCATACATTGAACGGGCATAAAAATTAGTAAGAAGCAGAAGCAAACAAAATTTCATATTGAATTATTTTAACAAAACGTTGATATTTATTCAATTGTTGCAGCAACTTTTTATTAACTATTTTAGTAGATTTATAAATTGTAATGTAATTGGTAATTATATGTGTCCCTCTCGGTTAATAGTTCACTTTGCTACAAAACCGCATAACTTTATCGATTTAGTTCCGCATTTCATCTGCCTGTGAACTTCGCCAAAAGGGAATTTCTTTCTCCTTCGCCGCATAAATAACTATTCTTGGAATTTGAATGCAAACTTTCAAAAGTGTGAGAGTTATTTTTATTTATTTAATTCCCTGAGTTCTTATGACTAAAACGTTCTAAATATGTTTGTCTGTATATTAAGTTTAAAAATTTGCATACCTGCATAACTATACAATTTTGGGTTAATTAGTAGTACTCATAAATACGAAACATAATATTTTAGTTATAGTTTTGTTATTTGAATTTTTTTTTCTGTTGCAGAATATAACACTTAGACAAGAATCTTAACAATAAAATGAATGATCCAGAAAATAGTATTATCTAGCCATTACTTAGTCAAAAAATGTAACTATAAAATTGCTCATTGAAGAACTTAATGTTGTTTTCTAGTCATCACCTAGAAAAAAGTATTAGGAATAAAACTGTTCGCTGTAGTGTTATTATCAGGTCATCTCACTTGGACAAAAATCTTAACAATAAAACACATTGTAAATTTTTTTTTTTTAATCATTACTACGACAAAAAGCTTAGTAAAATTATTCACTGTAGAGACGTTTTAAAAAAAAATGTCGGTAAATTTTTACGGAAATAGAAAAAGGAAAATGGGGAAAATCAAATTAATAAAAAGCATACATTTGATGTTGCATGAACATTACTTTCTGTTTTGATTAACAACTGTCATACCTACGCAGCTTCGTAAAAACAAATATTTTTTATAACTGCTGATATTTTAAAAAAAGGTACCGAACTTCTACAGTAAATTTTATTCTATACCAATTTTGCATTGAAATAAATTATATTTCTATAAGTTCTCAAAATTTCTTAATAGATATGTCCACGTCAGAGGCTTAACTAGATCAGTGTTCCACTACCATTCAATCAATTTCCGTTTACACTATTCCTCTCTGGAGAATTCGTATTCTTATCCCAGTAGATACGTATTCCTATCGGTTGCACACATAACTGATTGATTATTGATGGATTTCCAGCGGACAGGTAACTGAAGGGGCGTCAGCTTAGATAGCTCGATAATTTTAAAACATAAAATTTTCTTGGGAAATTTTCGAGAATGAAAATGCTTTTCTCATAAGAATGGAATGAGATACCTGCAAGTGACGTAGTGTGGGGATCTCGTTCCTGATTGGTTGTTGAAATGTGGCATTTGTTTACGTTAGCAACTGCTCTTTCCATTCTAATTCGAGTAAACGAGCCCGTCAAGCATCAATTATCTTAAGCGACGCATTCTATATTCTTTCACAAATATTTCAATTCTTTCACTATGCATTTACACAAAAACAGGCACGAAGCCATATAGAACGAAAACAAACAAATTATGCATCGAAATTGCCAGGTACTCAAAACAAAAATAGATCATGATTACAGTAAAATACATAAACAAATAATAATTCTAAGTTAAGTAAAAGAAGTAGACGAAAAAAAATTATGTTTCAATTAATTAGATGTGCGGGAGCTGTATTTAATTAACTTATCGTTAATTAATATTCTAACTTATGTGGTGAAACTTAGCTCAACTTTAATACGCTATTTTGCTGATAAAGATTAGCTGGCGTTGACGTCATAGGTCACATGTGTGGGTATGGGAGATCTTCTTCTTGAAGTGCAAGTACCCAATTAAGGATGAATGCTAACTGATTATTTTTTATGATTCAAATTTTGATATGTATATGAGTAATTTTAATATAATCTGATAGTTATTTCAGATAATTTTCTTTATCAAGTTCCTCTGCATAATGTCTCACATTGAAACTCGTATACAATCTTTCAAAAAAAAAAAAAAATTATCCCACACTACGTGATGTTTTTTCTCATGTGATTTCTGATTCGGAAAATAAATCATTTGATTAAAATAATTTTGAAGATAATTCCTATTATATGATCTCATTGAAGGAAGTTTTTTTTTCTTGAAAAAGTGATAAAAAAGTTTGAATTATGAGCAATTTTTCTTGACTTTTTGATATCAGACGATAACTTATACAAATATGTAATAATTGTTTTATGTAAAGATCATTGAATTTTTTAACTTGTCGTTTTTGTTAGACAGTTTTTTATTCTACATTATGGACTCTTTTTTATTATTTTTTTTGGCTTTGTTATATTTTATTTTTGTTATGTAAGGAGAAAAATGCAATGTTGGTGGCGCATTGTGTCGTTACTATGAGTGGTATTTTTTTCTCCCTTTAATATAAAACACGAATCTTTATTTATCTCTTTTTTTCCATATGTATAGATCGTGTATGAAAACATAAACGCTTGATTAATTTCCTTGTGAATTCCTACTAAGACGAGTTTTGACTGTCGGGAGATTGCACGCTGCAAAACACCTGTCATTCCTGACATGTTTCGTTTGAGCGTGTATGTCGATTCCCGTTTTCTAAAAACTAAATGCAATGAATAAGAATGAATTTCACGATTTAAATAATGATAGGAAAAAAATATTTTCAATCTATTAAAAAAAATGGAAAAAGTTTCTTTTAAGGAGAGATGTTGCTCAAGCAGCCCTAAGAAAAAAATTGAGCCAGAGGACTAAAATTAGAAAGAACTGATTGTATACTTTTTGTTTCAATTGCAGAACCATTAGAGAAAACATGTTAAGAAGTGATATTTTAAACGAATTTATGACCATTAGTTTCAGAATGTTCAGAATCATGTGGAAGTGTTATCAAAACATCTTCTTTTCATTGAAAACTTTTTCATTCAGACTGTGTAGTTTTCTACTCTTAGAGCCCACTTTAATATAGGAAACTGGATGTTTTCAAACTGTGACTTAATTAGTATAGATTTATTAACATGCACCAAAGCGTTAAGCGCTTCAATCAGCTCATTAGAGAGACTTCGCAATGACCATCTTGCACGTTCTTGTGCTAAGTTCTGAAATAACTCTCTTTAACTAATTTATTGCAGTCTGCAAAGATGTCTTCGGGCTTGTTAGAGAATACTCGAAGAAATACATAATCCAGCTGAATTTATTCTAGGCTTACTGCAGTAAAGCCCGCTGATCGTGTTTATTACTTATTACTTTTTAAAACGCTATCCAGGCTATGTAAAACAATAGGAAATATTGAAAAACATGTTTCACTTTCTATAAATTATTATTATTATTTTTTTACTTGAATTCGTTTTAAAGAGATTTTATTTTGCTTTACTTCTTTACATGAATGTTTCATAAGGCTCTTTGTAACTAGACTTCACTATTCAAAGCTCATTTCTAACGGCTAGAAATAAATCAGTATAATTGAGCTAATAATAAAGTGACCACACGTCCCGATTTTGGCGGGACAGTCCCGCTTTTTTGTGGACTGTCCCGCGTCCCGCCGATTTTTTAAAATGTCCCGCTTTTTAGAAAATATCTGCATTTCTTATTTTAAATGTACTGTAAAAATATATTACCTATTATTTATTAAGTATTATGGTGAATATAAAGAAATAAAAAATAGATTTAAAAAAATACATTAAATGCATGCAGAGTAAACTAAATTAGGCAATGTACCGAGTTAGATTTATTCGGTGGTGTTCGATCATTGTCGTTACGTCTCGGCTTAATTCAGATAAGTGCAGACAGGCGGACTGCCGATAGACAGTGCGGTTTGTTGTTTTCAATTTGACTTTCGGTTTGACTCGATTCGATTGACGAAGATAGTGGTAGAGCAATAGTCGCTACAACGTAATGGCCAGAAAGGTAAAATTTAATACTCTTTTTTAGCCTTTGTAGTAAATTTTTTTATTTATTTCTAGTATTTACCCACAGAATAAAAGATGAGTAAAAAAAGAGAATGCAAATTTAATGAAGAGCTAAGCAGAGAATTTCCATTTATTAAAAAAACTAAAATAGACTATATGGTACGGTGTGATAAATGCAATGCTGAATTTTCGGTCTCACATGGTGGAAAAAACGATATTACTAAACATCTAGCGACAAAGAGGCACAAAAGATTTTTGGATAATGCCGCTTCTTCGTCTAAAATGGAACAGTTTTTTCGCAGTGCTAGCTTTGGCAACACGGAAAAACAGCTAGCATTAGCGGAAGGGCTATTTGCTTTCCACACCATAAACCACAATCAAAGTTTCCGATCAATGGATTGTACGTCGCAAATGATCAAAACATTATTCGACAAAAAATTTGCATGTGCAAGGACAAAAACCGAAGCAATTATTTGTAATATTTTTTCACCATATTCGTTTTCACAACTGCAGAAAGAATTAGAAAAATGCTCATTTATATCCATATATTCTGATGCTTCCAACCACAAAGATTTAAAATTATTTCCCACAATTGTTAGATTTTTTGATCCGGAAACAGGAATTAAAATTAGAATATTAGATTTTGTTTCATTGCCGGGTGAAACTTCACAAATAATTTTTGACTCAATAAGTACTATTTTGAAAAAGAATAATTTGAACGATAAAATTATTGCCTATTGTGCGGATAACACTAACGCAAATTTTGGTGGAAAAGCTAGAAGAGGCATCAATAACGTTTTTACGAAACTTAACGAACATTTGAACCAAAAAATTATTGGAGTAGGTTGTGCAGCTCACATTCTACATAATGCTATTCAAACAGCATCTGACTTACTTCCAGTTGATGTTGAAAATATTATTGCAAAAATTTATTCGTATTTTTATATATATACTGTGCGTGTTGAAAGTTTGAAGGATTTTTGTGAAATCGCAGAAATCGAATATAAAAGAATTCTTGGTTACAGCAAAACACGATGGCTAGCTCTTTTACCAGCTGTAGAAAATATTTTAAAAATATACGAACCATTAAAATCATACTTTTTATCACAAGATAAATGTCCAAGAATATTGCAGCTCTTTTTTGAAAATGGCACATCACAAATTTGGCTTCAGTTCATTCACAACCAAGCTACATTATTTCACAATGCTGTGAAAGTTATTGAAGGGGACAAAATTTCAATTACGGAAGTGTCAAATGAAATCAATATTTTAAAAACAAAATTACGAGAAAGAATTGATAACGATTACATTCCTTTAATTATTCGAAAAGACATCACTAGGTTGGAAGAACAAGGTGCCATTAAACGACCTGATTTTTTGAACCATGTCAAAAATTTCTATAATAACTGCTTGGAATATCTTGAAGAATGGACAGTTCAATTCGAAGATGTTAAAAATTTTCATTGGGTGACATTAAAAAAGGAGATTTTATGGGAATATGTGGAAAAATCTTTTGAATATATTAGTAACCATTTTCCGAAAAATAATATTTGCGAAAATGATCTTTTTGATGAGGTGTCATTGGTAAAAAGATATGTTACAGATGAAAAAATTAAATGTTGGTTGTCTGCAAATGTGGAAACAGACAAAAAATGGACGGAGTTATTCCTTCATTTTAAACAGAATAATATTCCTTATCAAAATATTTTGAAAATTGTAGAATTCGCGCTCTCCCTTCCGGGAACAAATGCAGCAACAGAACGTGTTTTTTCTAGTATCAATAAAATATGGACAACTGAAAAAACGCAGTTGAACATTAAAACTTTAAAATCTATTTTAAGTGTAAAATATAATTTGACCAATTCATGTGAAATATTTCACGACATTTTAATAAATGATCCGAATCTATTGCAAAGTATTCACTCGGATCAAAAATATGACCGTGAAAGAAAATCATAATTTTTTTTAAATAAAAAATTTAATTTGATTAAAAATCATAATGTTCAAATTATTATTTTTTACAAATATTTTTATAGTCACCGATAATTAATAATAAATACATTTTTGTGCAAGTATATGAATGTATACAATAAAATATATATAACTAAATTGTAATTCTCATTTCATCCCATTTGTCCCGCTTTGTCTCGGTGAAAATGTGGTCACTTTAGCTAATAATGATATACTTTTTCTAATTAGCTTAAAGGCATCTTGGTGCATTGGAATGGACCTAACAGTGTCAGACTGAATGAAAAATAATAGAAACTCATTCAATTAGTCCGGCTGATCATAAAATGTTGGTAGCGTTTTGAAAAGAGCCGGATTTTCAGATTCGTCTATGACGTGTTTCGGGTAAACGATATCCCTATTTTGGAAACGTCTTTTGCTGGTGGTTTTGCAACTGCATATGCATTTAAAAGTGTCTATTTTTTTCTGAAATCTTTAGGGTTTGAACAGTAATTGAATCGAATAATGAGTTAGTAAACTTGAACTGAATGAGATTATTTAATCTTAAAAATAATTCAAATTTCAGAAAAATGTTATTGGTATGTTTTACATTTTATCGGTTATTATTTTCATTTTATTTTTTTCATTGAGACGTTTTTTTTCTTCTTTTGTGTTTCATTAGAATTACAGTTGCAGCTGTTTTTGTATAACCTGGCAGCTGCCATTCAAGTAAAATGTGTGTCAGCTTTCAGAGACGGGAAAAGTAGCAAACAACAAATGGAAGAGGGAAATGTGATTAAAAAAAAAATACTGAATAAAATATCTGATTTTTTTTCCTTTTCAAATAAGATTATTCTAAAATTTTTAATCCAAAAACGCTAGCAATTCTTTTCGCAAAAAGCTTTTATGAAAACAAATTATTCAATAACATCAGGCTATTGTTAAAGTATGTAACTCCGTTATACAGTTATCAGCATTCATTATTTTTGTACGAAGTATGTTAATCAGTATATTTTTTACAAGAAAGATATGTATACATAAGAACTGTGTTTATTTTTAAAATTGTGAAAACTTCTGGAGTATATTTTTTTTATCCCAAATGTGTGTTGTCATAGTCAATTTTAGTCAGAAATAAAAATTTTAGCATTCAAAATTAGAAAACGATTTTAAAAATTCTGTATTTATGGAATCGTTTTACCAATTGTGTTATTCTTTTCATTTTAAAGTATTAACATTGATTTAAATTAGGCTTAATTGCTTTAAATTCCTAACGTTAAAAATAGCTTTCGAACTTAGCGCAACTTGCAATAGTTGGAGAAATATATCGGCAGTCAGAAACATAAGTTCAAATTGGTAATCTATTTTAACGTTCAAAATTTGTAATCTGATTTATTTCTATTCTTCAAATCGTTTGCTTGTTTTTTTATTATTTTATTTATTAATTTTTTTTTATTTTNCAAAAATGTCGTTAAAATGACATTTCTTAATTTTTTTTTTTTTTTTTTACTTTTCATATATTTATAAATATAATTTCACCAAAACGATGCGTTAATTTTGATTATTTTACCTATCTTATACATCATTTTAAACGAATAGATTATTTTCTCTAAAACATAAATAGAAACAGTTCTTTTAAGTCGGTCATTTACCTAAAATTTTGAGCTATTTGTTTAAAATACTTCAACTTGCTATACGTACAAAAAATTAGTTATAGAATAACGATAAAGAATGTAATATTTTTTAAATTCATTCGACTTGAGACACGTTTAAAAATATGATTATTCTTATCAGAATCGAATAATATAAAAAATTTTTAAACTTGTAGTGAAATTGTATTTTTTAATTTGTAGAGAACAATTTTTAAGCGATTCCATCTTAAATTCCCTATGCGGAATACGTAAATTAATTATATATTTAAGTAAAATAACTTCATTTTGTAAATATGTACCTAAATATTTTTGTGTGATATGTGAATGAATATAAATAATTTTATTCATATTTATAAAACACCTTCCGCTCTATAACCGATAATAATATCCGCTTGTTAAGTGAGTTCAAGGTGAAATTACCTTTTTGCAATTTTTTTTCAAAATTAAAAACGTTATAAATTTCGTTCTTAAAATTTTATCATATTATACTTTTGAATAATACAATCTGAACGACCAATTTTATTAGTAATAATTCTTCTTTTTATCCCCTCAAACTAAAGAAATAATTAAAAAAAAATTTCTCAAACATCACTAACGATTAAAATATAATTGAATTTTTATTGAATTAGGTAGGTGTGCAAAGTAAATTTTGTTAAATAAAATTTTAGATTTTTTTTTCCTATTATGATTCTTTTCTTTTTAAATTTAAGAATGTTTTCAAGCCTTTTGGAATTCACACCCTACATGGCAAACCGTATCGTGGATTTTAACTGCGTTTGTTCTAAGAATATGAAATCTACTGAAAGCTCATTTTCCCCAAAATTGTAACCCAACGCTTTCTCTAACAAATTGTTCCAGTGATCTAAGAGCCTCGTCTTAAAGATGTGCTTTCACTTTCGTCACCTGTCGTAAATTACGGTTTGCAATTTTTCTTTCCTTTTTTACTTTACTACCTTGAGTTTTTGCCAAAAATAACCGAGAAAATCAGGAACTGCTGAAGGAATCCTAAGAATCATTAGTACTTTTGAGTGAAATTGCGTTAAACAAGAAATATAATATTCTATTTTTTTTCCTCATTTACGTTTTTTTTTATTCAGTTGTTTACATTTTTTCCCCTCAAGTCTCAAATTTGTAAATTATTTTTTTTAATCATATGAATATCAAAGGAAAACTATAATAACTTTCGAAAGAATAAATTAATTAATATCTCACGTATATTTTTTCGTTTCTTCAGTACTAACTCTCAAACAGTGGCGTATCTAGGGTATGGCAAGTATGGCGTATGCCATGGGCGCATTATTTCAAAAAGGCGCAAAATCGATCANTTTTGAAAATGTTGAGTAATCATCCGGTTATGTTATAGTTCTTCTTTAACTCAGAGCTACATTTGTTGTGTGTACGTAATTCTGTTACCAAATTATATTTGTAAAACTTTAAAATATAATTGTGCTTAATTAAACAACTTCTTAGAATTTTTATTGACAATTGAAAAAACGCAATAGAATCTTCTATAATTATGATAAAAAAGGTATTTTAATTTCTTACCGATGAGGATTTCGAATACACATGAATGCATAACAATTAAAAAGAGATAATTTTATTGTTATATTTAATATTTATTTATTTATCAATCTTTTTTTTTTTAAAATTCAATTCAATTTTTTTGTGATATTGTCAAAAGAATTAAATACTTCAAACAATGCTTTTATTTTGTATTGGATAAAAAAAAAAAAGAATTTTAATATTTTAGTAAGGGCGCCAGTAAGAGGTTTGCCATAGGCGCTTCTTTCCATAGATACGCCTCTGCTCTCAAATGCTTGGTTTTGCAAACAATTAAATTGACCATTATAATCCAAAAAGCAAACTTATCATACAACTTTTTCAAATTTGAAGATTCACATTTAAACCGTGGAATAAAAAATAATTTAATTAACACCAAACAAATCGCAGGCCCTTTTTTAAATGTGCAATAAATGTGTTGACCTCCTGCACATGGTGATTCGAGTCAGAAAAAAATCCGATAAATCCAAGATTTGTCGGCTTATGAGAAGAAGAAGAAGAAATCTCGGCTTATGAAAAAATAAACAATATTTCAGCAACATATAATCTTATGATGGTTACAGAAAAAAAAAAAGGCGAACTAATCATTGTAAATCATTCAAAGATCAAAATATAAATATTGATCAATTACAAATTAAATTTAATCGAGTTTTGTACTAATCACTTACTTTAAAAATTGGGTAAAAAAGTTTTTTTGAAATCACAAATAATCAATTATCTGTAAATTAAGCTTTCATTTATAGCTTAGTTTGGTCATGAAAGTGGTTACACAAATGTAGATAATATTTAAGAACTGCGAATGTAATTGTTTTACGATGTAAAAAATAGAAAAAGTGTGAGTAATATAAAATAAATTGTTCGCAGACCATAGCCCCTGATATGATCAGTTGGAGTAAGCTTATTTAGGTGGCCACGACCTGTAGTAGGCTGTAGTGCATTTGAAGAAGAAGACGAGGAACTGATTATTAAGAATTTATCTCATTTTTCTACTATATATTTCTCGCATCTATCTCTAAAATAAATAGTTAACTGGACAGTTTAGAGAAGTAATATTTTAAAAATAGACTTATCTCTTAAGGAAAAATTCTGAACTATTACACCTATCTTTAAAAATTTCCCATTATGGTGTAAAAGATATTCATACTGATCCTTTTAATTGTATTAACTTTTGAAATATCCTATATATTAGACGTTTAAAGAACACTCATTTAAATATCATTGAAATTAAACATCTTTATTTCAACATAATATATATAATAATTTAAATTGAAGACTAGGTGTTTAAGGAAAGGGTGTTTCAGGAAAACTATGTTAGGGAGTTTTTTAGAAACTACGTACATTAATTCGATTTATGCAATTGCTTTTATAAATATTGTGAAATTTTGTATCTAGTGGCCTCCATTAATTCATGCTTTGTTTTTATGAATGAATAAATGCGATATAAAATAAGATAAACCAACATTTATATTCGAAACATCTTCACATCAGAAAAAGTTTTCTCCCCATCTTTAGCAACAATTTGCTTTATAGTAAAATGTTGTCAAGTTGTCATAAGCAGAAGATAAAATATTTTCTTACTGTCATCTAGCGAAATTGAAGAAATAATTATCTCCTTCTCTTAACACAGGTACTGTTTCTTTTTAATGCATATGTCATATCTCAGTGTTTATAGACTTCATATTTTACTGCAAGAATTGAACAAGGCTGAAAGATTCTATTCTAAATCCTTTACTATAGACTATCATAATTTAAATTCATCTTATACATGTTGATAATGAGAAGAAAACAAAAAACCATCACTGTAAAACTTTTAGCAAATAGCTTTGATAGCGAATTTATCAGAGTAAATTCCAGCAACTTATACTAGCAAATGACTTTTATAAAGAGTGTTACGTAACTACCACCCTTACTATGAGTGTTTAGAATTCGTGTCAAGAATTATTTTAAATTAATTGCTGGAAGAAACTGAGGTGGTAAAAAACTATCACTATAATGCGGCTTTGAGGAGAATTCCTCCCGACTGAAAGTCTGGGGCTGTCTGCTGCTGTGGTAACAAGCGAGAACACATTTCTAATGGGGGTGAAATGGAGAAAAGAAGGTGCCGATTGGTTAACTCACGACGACCTGCTCTAAGATTAAGACAAAACTATTCATCCCACACCCCTATTCGAAGTGACCTTTCCTCGTAACCATAGTACCGGCCACGACGCGAGACGGGGGTCTGGAGGAGTTCTCCTGAAAGCCGCACTATAGAAGTATTTTCAAGGTAATCAAACTAGTTTTTGTTTGTTTAATCTCGACACCCCCAATAGTGATTTTGTGATTAAATACGCACTGAGACTGGTGTTTATGTATTTCTATGTATATTTTAAAAGTCTCTCAAAGTATTCTTATTAAGCAGCTTCAGGAAAAAAATGGAAACTACTCAGAATACTTTTTGCTCTAATGATCGAGCAAAATGAGTGAAATTTCAATTCAAATATACTTATATTAAAAGTCTAAGTAACAAAATTCTTTTCTAGATTTAGCATGATGACCCTCAGGCAAAAATTTCACCTTCTTCACATCTTTTTTAATATACAGGCTGAGAGGCGGTGTTTAGGATTTTAGAGGCCCTGGGCAAACACTGAGGCATTTTATTAGAGTTGATCAAAATCATGTTTTATTTCAAAATGTATATATTAAGCAATTTTTTTTTAAAAATTATTTTCTCGTTCAACTATAAAAAATACAAATAAGTCTTAATATTATTTAACAGCAATACTGCAACTAAAATTTTTAACACCTTTACTAATAAAAAGGTTAATATTTTTATTTAATAAAAGCAAACTAATTACTGAATAAATGAAGCTAGTTACTTTTTTCTATCTAACTCAAAACCTCAATGAATTGTAAAGACAGAAAATCAATTTGTGAAATGAAATATAAATTAATTTATATCAGAAAGCATTTTAAATTATTCTTGGCGGAACAAGTCTTTATTCTTTAATTAAAAGTTTATATATTAATTACATATTTAATACAATTTAAGCTTTTATTAAAACAAATATGCATAAAATTAATATAAATTATTATTATAATAATGTATTAAATTATGTATTAAAATAAATATATAGTTGTATGTACGTATAAAATTATATCTAGAGTATAGTTGAAATATATTTACTGATAGTGAAACAGCAAATTATTTTGCATACTACAATGAGCACATTAAAGTATGAAAATGGCATGAAAGAAAAAATGAAATTTTATCATTTAAAAGTTACATTCTTATCTACATGTAAGTTCTTGAACAGAAAAAAACATCTTATTTCGTTCTTTTTTAAATTTATTAACCTATGCCTCATTCTAAAAATAAAACATTTATTATCAATGAGATTTGATATCAGTGATTTATTATCACAGCCTTAAGTATATGCATATACATATTACATAATGCAGTACTTTATAAATAGCGTTTTCTACATAAATCTATGATTTTAAAAAAAGCATAATGAATTATATAAATAAATGATTTTTTTTAAAAGGTAAAATGGCTTTTAATTATGCTATTTCTGTTTTTTTTTTTTTTNTTTTTTTTTTTTTTTTTTTTTTTTTTTTTTTTTTTTTTTTTATCTTTCCTGACATTATCCGCTGCAGTTCTTAGGGAATGCTATGAACACACTCAAAAATGGGCAATAATTAATAAAATTTTCAATATAATTAATTTCTATGACATCAAAGTTGAATTCATATTAGTATTTTAAAAATTACACTCTGATATTAAGGATCATGAACTGAAATGAAGTTATACAGATATGGAAATATAAATTAAAATAATTCCTAAAATAATAATGTATCCTGAAAATATGAAAAATATATCTAAGATTTAGGAAAAAATTATAATATTGCTTACAAATATGGATAAGTTAATTATAATGCAATTTTTCATGCTTTTTGAAGCTGAAAATTTGTCTATTGAAACAGAAAAATCTAAAGAAGTTAATAGATCATTCTCAATAGAAATGAGTACCGAAGATGAAAGGCGGACATAAGTCATCATTAATCTCAAATATGCTTTTATCAGTTTAAGTTTTAAGCATTCAGTTTTGAACGTTCTGCAGTAGTAATGGTTAAGGGAAATGTAAAAAGAATTCTTAAAGCAATCACAAAATTTGGCATAGCATCAGTAAAATTTTTGATGTACTGTAAGATTGTTTTACTGTAATATTCACTGGCCTTCTTGAAGCTAAAACCTTGTTTCATTGACAGTAACTAAATAGGAAAATGACAATGGCAACGCCTTTTTCACTACCCCCTGTGGTAAGATCTGTTTACATACTTGTATACATACCTGCCACAATAACTGGCTATAAGATAAATAACCTTTTGGATTGTGAAAGAGATAGAACTAGGAGTGTAATTTATAAAGAGTTTCGTATTTCATAACAGACGTTGAACAGCCGACCCAATTTCGGGTTTACGACTACTAATGGTCAACTACGTAGCCTTGTAATTTTGAACCCAATCCAGAAGACAAGAAAACTTCTGGATCAAGTAGTGGAAGAAATTTGCCTTCTTGGAGGACTTTTAGAGGGAACAAACCCACATTTGAGTAACATGGAGAGGAAAACCTCCCAAGGTTAGCCTGACGTCAAAGAAACTCTAACGCATGATCCGTCTGCCACTGAGGATATTTTAAATCAGCACTGTGGTCGGTACAAGCCGGGTGCGGAATTCGTATCGACCAGTCATCACTGGGATTCGAACCTGAGTCACCATATTAGAAGGCGAACGTTCTATCCCCTGAACCAGCAAGGCTCTTTAAAGAGTTTATTTTATAACCGTCGTTGAACAGCCGACCCAATTTTTTGGGTTTACGACTGCTAATGTTCAACTCCGTAGCCTTGTAATTTTAAACCCAATACAGAGGCAAAGGGAACTCCTGGATCAAGGATTGGGAGAAATTTGCCTTCGTGGAGGACTTTTTTGATGGAGCTAACCCGCATTTGCGTTACACGGAGAGGAAGACCACGAGAACCTCCCACGGTTAGTTAGACGGCAAAAGGACTCTAACCCGTGATCCGTCTACCACTGAGGATATTTCACGTCAGCACTGCGGTCGGTGCAAACAGAATGCGGATTAGTAATGACCAACCATCGGTGGGATTCGAACCCGGTTAACCTTATTGGAAGGCGAACGATCTATTCCCGAAGCCGACAAGGCTGTTAAAAGAGTTTAAGAAATTTTCTCACTGTGGCAAGAAAGTGAAGGGGAAAAAAAAAAACTTGAAACATAAGTATGTTTACAAGATTTGAAATTTCGGCTGACCTAATTTATAGCGGCCCTAAGCTGTAGCCCAGTTCGCTAACCCCTAAGCACGGTCCTGTATAGGGTGTTCCGAAATCCTTTTCAAAAGTGGTGAGAAATATATGTATAGGCCTCATAAATCAATATTCAAGCATATAAAAATGAAAAACGTAATCGAAATCTGGTGAAACATCAAAGAGAAGCCGAGATTTTTTTTTTTTTTTTTTAAAGTATATTTGATTGCCTGAGGAAATTGAAAGAAAGGAAAACGTGATTATTTGATGCATCTAAAGTCGCGATAAGAATTTGACTTTTTTTTAATCCTACTTTCTTTCAAGGTTATTCGTCAGATTTTAATGAGGTTTTTTTTCCTTCACACCTCAAATGTCTGCTCCCAAATTTTTTAATTTTAAAAATGCTTCTCTTCGTTAAGGTTAAATTAAAGACCCCTAAAATAGATATTTTTTAAAACTTCATTTTTGTAAAGGAGTTTGAAAATATGTTTATGAAAAGCAGTGATTATGATACGCTCAGTATATGACGCATAGCACAAATTTATGAATTCTCTAAAGTTTAACATTTTCATATAATTGCAGAATGTAGAGAGTATTTGAGGTAAAAATAATTCTAAATTTTGAATCAAAAATTAATAATTTAAGAGTGAAACATAAAATGTATGCCATAAACACATTTCAATTAATTTGTTGTATTAGTTGGAATACATAATTTCAGAGAACCAATAATGTCAAGGGGAATAAATTTATTTTTATAATATTTAGACCTTTTTCGTCTCACTTATTAACATTGTCACTTTAGCTGTGAAAAGAATCTACCTATCGTCTGGACAATATCAGAAATACGAAAAAACCGGTAATAAACCCTTTTCAATACTATTATATTTTTTGGAGGAGTAAAAAGTCTGCGACTATCATGCATGACTAGTTAAAGTTATTATATGCATTGATGAATAAGTCTTAATAATCATGGATATTATACCCCTCCCGAAAATAAGCTAGAAATAAAGTGGTGTTATTACTACTATTTCCCACATCTGGGTAAAGCTCTCTGCGAAAGTTTTTTCGTGACGGCCAGACAATAGATACACTAATATCAAAACTGGAAAAGAAAAGAACCGTGGGTTTTGATATAGATATTAATTTATCACTGCATGCATTCTTTTCGTTTAACCCACAAATATCATATTAGACCTGATGTATTTTATGTATTCCTGTATTCCCTTCCCTCAAAGTTAAAAAACTTTTCTTTAAATATGAATTTTGCATAGCATTTTCTTTCATAAAAATTTAATTTAACTATACCAGTAGCAAATATGATTTAATCCTTAATTACCATGATTATACATATTTAAAAAAATGTTCTTTTAATTGGATTGTCGAAACAGTACTGGGTTTTTGAAAGTTAACTTGCTTTCTAAGAATCAGTTCCTTGTCATTTATAAGTAACAATAACAAATCACATCTGCATTGTAAAAAAAAAGTTTCTCAAAATTCAGCAAAAATGTGTCAAAATAGTTTCGAAACAAATAACAGCCCTAATCTGAAAACCTCAATTTTTTTAAAAATGAAACAACACTTTCTCGTTTTTGAGCAAAGTGCATAGTTTTTAAAGTGATGTAGAACTGAAATATGCGAGATAAATGTTCTTTGGCTTACGGCAGGATTCGAACCAAAGAGCTCCGGGTTCTTAGTAGGATATTCTAACCACCTTAGTTGACCACTCCTAGCTCTAAGAGAGTTAGGACGCTGCAATGTGACGCATCATGACATACTAAGTTCCAATTTGAATGGTACAAAGGGTTGCAATTTGGAAAATATGGTTCCAATATCTAAGTCAACAAATCAATAATTTTAATTTCACTTACTTCAGTGAAGCGAAAAGAAATGTATGTCATGATTTGTTATTGTAGCGGTCACTATATAAAGCTTCCTAACCCTATCTGGATTGAAATGTACAATTAGGATGGTTGGAGCATCCTGCAGATCTTATTGTGGCTGCCACTATACAAAGCTTCCTAACCCTATCTGGATTGAAATGTACAATCAGGATGGTTAGAGCATCCTGCAGATCTTATTGTGGCGGCCACTATATAAAACTTCCTAACCCTATCTGGATTGAAATGTACAATTAGAATGATTAGAGCATCCTGCAGATCTTGGTGCAGAGGTCTTTAGTTCGAGTTCTATAGACAGCCAACAATCACCTCTCTCACTCTATCACCACATCACTTTCGAGACCATGCATTTTGCTCATAAATGAGTAAATGCCATCTCAATTTTCAGTACATGGAGTTTTCAAATTCGACTGTCATTTGTTTCGGAGCTAATTTGGACACGTCGCTTTCAATTTTGAGAAATTCTTTTTTACGGTGTGCACTACCTTGTTTGATGACGACTTGCAGTTATTGCTGTAATTCCAAGGGGCCGTGGAAGCCTAGTGCTAAGAGAATCGGACTCCAGTTCGATCCTCGACTTTGCTAAAGACCCACCAAATACATGCGATATACGTGAACGTAAAATTTGTGGAATGAAAAGTCCAGTGGTCGGTCACTGAAAAGTTCCCTTCCCTTTCAGATCTATGTCTAAATTGATGAAGTGACCTCACAAATGAAATCCCCTTTGCAGAGGATCAAAATTATGATGGTTTATCTTCGGAATATCATCATTGATATTTCCCAGACCGTCGCCAATAACCCATCTTGCAGCTCTAGTGCGACGTAAATATTGTACCTACTAACCTTAATTCCATCACTATGGAATTGTTGTAATTTCTAATCAGTACACAACAGGATTTCCACTCTATACATCAGTGTTTCCCAACGTGGGGCCCACGCCCCACCGGGGGGCAATTTGATTGTAAAGGGGGGCAATTCAAAAATGGACTCGACATGAGTTTACCCCTTGCTCTGAGCCATTTAAATGCCATGCAAGATTTCGGTGACAAAATCGAAAGAAGAAAAGCTAATTCTTGAATAATTGCGGTCAATAAATATTATGTGACTTAGGGATTTTTTAAGCGACAAACCTGAAATGAAGTATCTGTTTACAGTCGATGGTAAAGCATTTGTGAGTTATTTAGCCAATATCTTTGAAAAACTGAATATATTAAATAAGAAACTTCAAGGAACAAATAAAACTCTTGTTGATGCAAAAGCGAAGATATTTGGCTTCATTACCCTTATTGAGTTATGTCAGAAATATATTAACAACAAAAACTTTGAACAGTTTCATTGGCTCCAAAAATGTGAAGTAAATGATACCGCTTTACTTGTTATTGTCTATCATCTGAAAATTCTATCGGCTGATTTAAAAGAAAGATATTCTGATTTAAAACAAATTTATTTTCCAACATGGATGTTGCAGTCCATGTTAGTGGATTTGTCTGATATATCAAATATATCAAGAAGAACTTGCAGAAATGCAAAATGATGAGTCAGTTAAAACTTTATTTAATATGAAAGGAGTGATGGCATGGCTTCGTGAGGAAACAGAAAACAAATACCCAAATTCAATCAAATGTGCAAGAAAACTATTGTTACCGATTCCATCTTCATATTTAGCTGAATGTGGATTTAGTGCTGTAAATGATTTTATTGGTAAAAAAAAAAAATCGTCTGGATATAACACAACGGGGAGACTTGAGACTGAAGCTAACCAAATTGGAACCTAAGATAAAATCTACGTGCAGCAAGCATCAAGGGCAAGAATCTCACTAAATTAAAATATTAAATTATTATAGAAAAATCTTTATTAAAATTATTTCGAATTTGAATTTTAGTTTTTCATTATATGTTCTGAAAATTTACTTACTTTGTTTCGCTAACAATTTCCTAAGTTTCTTAAGTGAACAATTCGATTTTTTAATATTAAAAATTATGTATATGTTACATAGGGGGGCATAAGAATTTTAGAAAGGCTTAGGTGGGGCATGGTACAAAAAAGGTTGGGAAACACTGCTATACATAGTAATTTTTTTATATGCTCTAATTTATCCCATTTAAAAAATAAGAATAAATAAATAAAAAAATTTTAAAAAAAATTACTGAGTATTTTTGAATCTTAAAATCCCAAACATTAAAAAAAGTTTTTTAAAAACAATATTTTTAAAGCTTAATAAAAATGAAAATTATTTAGCCATTAAATGAACCCTTTGGTTCTCGCGGGTCCGATGCTGAAGCCGATAAAGACTATGCCTAAACCTGCAGATTGACTCAAGTAGTTATCCAACAACGGAAAACTTTTTCTTGACTCACTTAGGTTCCCTTGTCTTCTGTACCACTTGCAGAGTTGCAAGAATGCAAGGGCTGTTAAGTCAATTAGAAATACCGGTAATAATTTGAACATCTGTTAAAATTAAGATTACTCTTCAGTCTAAAATCAGAAAAACAATAAATATCTAAAAAAAAAGAAGAAAAAAATTTTTATTAAAAAAATATTTTGAAACATTTTATTAAAAAAGAAATTCGGTCGGGAACTAATTGGCATTTCAAGTTGGAACGTGCTATTTTATGATATTAATGTGAGCAACTAATTACTGACTTTCTTGTATAACTAACCATTCAAAATCTACACAATTCTACAATTGAAATAAAGCAAAATTACCCAATTAATGAAATGGGAGAAATTAGGAGAGATCTATGAATTAGAATTAATGATTTCAAAATTTCTCATAGTGTTCGTAAATTTTTCTTTAATAATAAATTCACTTCAAAAGCAAGAAGTTGATCTATAATATAGGTACAGATGCACCCATAAAAATTTATGAAAAGTTTTTTTTTTTTTTTTGCTGCTATTAAATAATTTTTTATTCTAAAGAGTAAAGCTGTTCTTTTTATTTTCGTTACCCGAATTGATTCTAATAAATAAATAAAATAAAATTAATACTATTATTCATAAATAGCATTTAAGATTTTTTTTAAATGTATTATTATAGCTTGCCTCAACAATTTTAATTGATAGCGTCGCAGTAGAGCTACACTAATAGACTATCGGCGACAGTCTGAGTTTCATCCTTTGGGAGCTTATCGACAGCTAATCTATAAAGATATCATATCTCGTTATGATTCAAACTTTTAGCTCTTGGAAGAAAAAAAAAGAAAGAAAAAAAAGATAAACATTTTTACAACTCTTTATCAGTACAAATCCTTATTTACTTGACTAAATACTAAATTACTTTTCATGTAGGATAAGAACACGAAAAGCATTTCAACCTGTCAATTAAATTGTTTAGTTTTCTTACAATTCATAAATCTTTCTACTATTCGTGTTGAGGAAAAAGAACAAAATAGAAGATGCCAACTTCATACCCTCCCCCGAAAATTCATATTTGCCAAGTCATTAAAAAATAACACAATACCTATCACAACTCAGTGGCTTGTTTAGGCCAAGGATATGTTTCATTCATACCTATACACTTACATAACTTTCGGGCGCGAATTGTGCATCTTGTCAAAAGGCGAAGGACAAAGTAAGATTTAAGAAAATAAATAATCGCCAATTCCTCTTTTTCCAGAGATGATCTCGTAAAGAAAATATGGGGAGACGAATTGGCGACCGTGTAAAAGCATTGATGATTCTTCTATTCTATCTTACGCCTATGCAGGAATTTTGGCTTAATATTTAAAATTTTCTGGTAGAGACGTCATATCCATAACAGGTTTATTACGCCAAGTATTGACTAAGTAATAAAAAGAAAAATCCTATGAATTTCCGGGTTTTATTTTTTCTTAAATTGCTTATGCCTGGAAGTGTTGTGTGTAAAAAATGAGCAAATTCAACACTAAAATACCAAGATAAAATAACGGAAATATGAGTATTTATTTTTCAAAAAAATATTTTTGTTTTTAACCTTCGCTCTATAATTTTACCCACAGATAGTAGCGCAACAATAGATATTTCTGTCATAAGGTTTCATAATTATTATGCAGAATTGTGATGTAAAGTGCATTTTCGCAAGTTTATTACTTTTTGTTGCGCAAATAAGAAATATTTATTTTTAGAATTTTTAATCTTTTATTATAAAAAATAATAATGCTGAGCAATAGAAAAACTTATTAAGGTGAGAAGATGAGTTTTTCGAAATACGTGTACATTGAATATTTAAAACAGTTAAAATGTTCTAAAAGATTTTCTTAGTTATGTTACAGTGAAACATATCATTAAAGGAAGTAGTAGATTTATTTCTTTAAACTACGATCCTGTTTATCTCTGCTCATATAAAATGGTTTAATAGTAAAACTTTTTAATTGTTTAAACTTATTCCGTTTTTTTTTCATAAAAAAATAAAATTTCTTATAAAACTTTCTAGTTTAGAATGTACATGGTGTTCCATAATTACATATTTTTAGCGTCTCATTACATATTTTTAGCTTCCCTGCTAAAAAGGAAATAAAAAGACGTAGGCAATAAATGTAAAAATAAAAACGTTATCGAATCCTGACGAAACATTAACGAAGAAAAAGGGATGAAAAATATCAAAACCTGTTTGATTGCCAGAGAAAATTAAAAGGAGGTCGAAGGTAATTTAATAATAAAGCAATATATTCTCAGTGATCATGGGTTAGAGTTCTCTTTTGGTCGGTTTGACTATGAGAAGTTTCTATGATTTTCTTCTCTATATAACGTGAATCCAGCTCATTTTCACTGAAAAAGTCCTTAATGGAGGCTAGTTTATCCAATAGTTCCGTGGTCTAGATTAAATTCAAAATTATTAACAACTATATGGAGTTGAGCATTAATAACCTCAAATATAGGAGTAAAACAGATTTGAAACGTGTTTTTAAAACCGGTTATAAAAGACTTAAAATCTTTCTAAAAAATGTGAAATTTAAGTAACAGCAAGCACAAATCTCATTTCAAATAGCATTTTAATCCCTTAAGTTTCCTCAGAGTGAAGCTGATTTGTATTTTAATTGACAGTTAAGTTGTACAGCGTATTCAAAAATTATATTTATGATTTTTGCCACATTATATGTAATTTTTATCAAAAAGTATCTTCCTCTGATTTACTTACGACAAAATTTCTTATTTTCTTTCTTCCCAGATTTTATCTTGATCACATTATGCAATTTTGTACAATAGCACTTAAGAAAACAGAGTGAAATAATCTTTATCAAAAAATAATCTATGAATGATAATTTTCTTTTTGATTATTTCATTTTAATATCTAGCTTCATCTTTTTCCTCATTAGCACTTCCTTTTGTTGAAATATGAGAGATAAATGTTATATTTTTCTCCCGAAATCTTTTTATCATCATCTTTATTATTATTTAAGCTTAGGCCACGATGATTAATTTTTGAGTGTTTACGTAGTCGGTCACATGATTTCAAACTGTTAGTATTAGAGATTATGGATAAAATGAATAAAAATTCTAATCATCAACATAAACATATTTCTAAAAATAACGCAATGTTAATGGTTATTAACAGATTGGATTACACAATTTTTGATGTCATATTTCAAGAGAAAGAGATATAAGAATGAGTAATAATTTGCAATGTTGCTGTCTTTCTCAATCTCTTAAGCTGTTGTTATGGTAATTTTTTTTATTCTCCCTTGAAGGAACCAACAGTTAACAGCATTATTATTAATATTTAGCATAAACGCAGAACAGGTCGAGACTAAATTTTTTAGTTTAATGAAATTGAAACAGAAAAATTACTTAATATTATAATTGATTGATTTATCTATTTAGGTTTCATTCCGTAATATGAGTACTCACTGAATAGCCGTTAGGAATTTTTTTTTCTAACTGTAGATTTTAAAATTACGCATGGCTATATCATAAATATTTAGAGAGTTTTTGCAAGTGTAGATATAGCTTAATGTTAATAGCTGAAATTTTTTTTAGATAATCCACTAAAAATTTTAATATCTGTGCGTATCTATAATAATTAGAAAAATAAACTTATAACTTAAAAAAAATTACTTTCTTCAAATGCTATTTTATAAAGTATTTATTACAATTAAAAGTAGTATAGTGAAAATTACTCATAGCAGTTTTTGTTTTCGAAAGTATTTATAACAATATCTTTCCGGAACTTTCATTTGAAATTAAAACACAATGATAACTTAAATGATTGTGTTTTAAGATTCATAAGCAATAAACTTTTAATTAGTTTACGCATTAAGTAATTTATAAATATTGAAATCATTTTTATAATATTATATAAATTATTTAAAAAATACTCATAATTGTTATGTTTGGGTTATAAATACTTTCAACATCTCAGCTTTAAATTAGATTTTGAAATATGATGATAGTGGATAAAAAACAATGATATTAGTATCACCATTCATAAAGAATGATGATCAATCATCATCAGTTATATAACATTTATTCAGTGTTATATAAAAACTTTTATCAATCATTCATGGTTTTTTTTCTGTAAAGTGACATTCAATTTATAATTTCAAACTCGAAAAGTAGTATTTATAATTTTAAAAACTACCATTTTTTTTTATATTAGCTAAAATATTTGTTTATCAGGACAATAAGTTTAACAATTCTGAATATTAAAAATGTTATAAACTTTGATTGAAACGTTTTAGATTTGAAACATATATTTTATCTCGTGTCTGTTCAGAATCTATACGAAGGCTAATAATATTTAAATGTTTTTTTTTTCTTGTAGCACAAAAAATTATAATAATAATTCGAAACAAATTTTCGATTGTAAAATAAGAACGGGAGATTAATTTGATATCTTCTATCAGAAAAAAATAAGTGTACATTAAACAGATGTACGATATCAATTTCACTCATACAAAATTCTTTCTGTTGGAAATGATTTAGTTTTTTTGCTATATAATTTTTTTTTCAGCCTTCAAAACTTTTTATGTTTTTCTAGCGATCCCATTTCTCGTATGGGCATCGTTAAAATAATTATTATTTAATAGAAAGCTTAGTTATTAGCTTAGTTAATAGTTTTAAGAAATAAGTGGCTTGAAATAATGTTACATAATGCTTTTAGAAATAATGCTTTTTTGTTGGAATAATGCTTTTAGAAATAATGGTGATCGTTGACATCTTTGTTATAGATTCCGTGTCAGGCAATTTGTATAGATTTTGTGTAGACGTGAGCAGATAAATTTCTCTTTCATATTTTGTGCCAATAGGAAGGAACGAAAAAAAAATTATATCATAAAAGAAGATATGCACTTTTATGTATACACACCTAATATCAGATTTGATCTTGACCCAGATTATGTAAATTAAAGTCATCGAGCATAAATTTTATTTGGAAGCCATAAAGTATGCCTGATCTAATATTCTTCTAATAAATAAACTGAACAATGGTAACACCTTATTTATAAACGTGTTATAATTGTACCCAGTTTTAACTATAATCGAAGCAGTTTGATTGTCTTGTCCGCAATGAAAAATGCATTAAAAAAATTAAAACTTATCTGGTTTTGATATTACGTCCCATGGATCAATTATGTGTTAATCTTTCTTTTCTATCATATTTTTTTTTTTTATCTTTCTCAAAAATTTGTTTGCGAATTTTTTTATCAAGCTTGATGTACAATATAATTTTGCAATTTTGAATTAATTTTTTTTATCATTATTTTTTTTATTTACTTTCCAGAGTATCCAGAATGTAACTTTTAATTTACATACCTCATTTAGTTTCTTTTTCTTTACTACTTTTTGATTAATTTTACTTTTGGAAAATATCAGAGCAGATAAAATTGAATGTTGTGAAAAAAAATTCCCTTTTCAATTTTTTTTTCTTTCGAAAATAGATTCGGTTGATGGATCAAAGGTTTCAGTATTGTCGCCCTGACTATGAGAAGTTTTGTTGCATCCCTATCTATGAGACGCAAGAGTGAGTTACTTTTCATCTAAAAAAAGGTACTTGGCTTCATTTTAGGGTACTTGGCTTTATAAAGTCTAAAAATGTAAGAAAGATAATTGGTTTGCAAAAGCATGAATAAAAGTAAAAATATTAAAAACTAACGGGCTGGCAAAAGCAGAAATAAAATAAACACATAAAAAGATAAATTTAAATAATAAAAGCAGACGATAAAATTAGAACACCAGAAAGTTGTTGATTTTTTGGAATTAGTTTTGTGTGGAATTTGAGTTGTCATATATCCCGTTACGGGCACTTTATCTAGTTGTTTTATAATATTTTATCTATCCCGCTACGGGTGAGTTTCTTATATCCCGTTACGGGTTTTTCTTGTTGTTTTTATGATCTTTTCACTATCCCGTTACGGGTAATTCACATTTGTTACTGTTTGTGTTCTTTGTAAATAAAAGTTTTTATAAAAAAACTGAACAGTTCTTTAATATAGCGTGATACGCTACAGCTTCAATAGTTAGGGTACTTGGTAATGATCGATTCCTTTTTGCCAAGCCTTTTAATAGATATTTTAAGAATCCTTGTCAAAAATTAAGTTAAAAATGTACACACTAGAAATAGCGTATAGATATTTAAACGGGTTGATACGTATTTGGATGTCTTTCGAAATTTCATCAAAAAAATATCAAAACCAATTTGACTATCTCTTGCTATTTTTTCCATTAACGTACAGGTTATGAACTTTTTAGCCCCTACTTCATACTCATATGTAATGGTTCGACATATTTCGATAGCGTCTTTATGTTTTTTTTTTTCTAGATATTTTTAAGCTAGTTATTTTTTTAGTGATACTACTACTTTTAATGATACTTCTATTTTTTTTACTGGTACTTTAAAATATTACTACTACCATATCAGTAACATCGCACAGTGGACTAATTGTAAGACACGGTTTCGAGTAGATCTCCAAAATAAAGTATCACTGGCTGTTTGCCGTCAGTGAGCGGGTGGGTGACCAGTTTGATTAACCTGCGAAAGGGCAGAGGTTGTACAGTATTGGTTTATACAATTGATTGGCTAGATATTTTTTAGACATTTTTAAGACTCTATTGTATTTTAAAGGTTATAATATGCACTGTATAAAAGAAGAAAAAAAAGAGAAAATAAAATAAAAATTGTCATTTTTACGTTCATTGCAACTTTTATCTTCATTTTTTTTTCTTTAGGGAAAGTTGTAACAGGTAATAAAGTGCCCATTCTCAAACATTCGATCAAAAAAAAAATTCATCGAAAATCCATAAGGCGTATAATCAGTTTAACCTTTTTTTTTGTAACTTTGAAGTAATCCGATTCACCAAAGTGCCTAATATATTTCAATAAAAAGCAAACTGAAATATGAATCGTCAAATATCCTGGCTTAAATTGTCATTCATCACAGGTTACGTATCAACGTAATAGCTTTAGGAAACAAGCCTATTAAGATAAGTTACGCCTGTTGTCATAGTAACCAAAAGAATACAAATAATGATCAAAAGGAACAATTCATAATTTCCCCCTCCCTCCCTTTCCTCAGATTATGTTTACTTAAAACTATTTCGACCATGGCCCATTTTAGATAATCATATTCTGCATTACACCTACGATTTATACGGCACTTTTTTAAAATTCCTTTAAAATAATTTGTTCTATAAATAATCTGCTAAATTTACTTAAAATTTAATTTTACGCTTTGATAATTCCACTTGCATACAGTTGTAGTTTATTATTTTAGATAAAAATAATATTAATTAATTTTTATTTACAAATACGTATTAAACTCTGTGAATTTTTCGAAACTATAAGTTTGAAACTATTTATAAGTTTAAAAATTATAATAATGGCAATAAGGTTTAAATTCAGTATTTTCGCATAGTTGCAGCAAATTTAATACAGCTTTATAATTAAGATCCTATATCATTGCTTTATACGTTTTTTCTTCTTCTTTTTTTAAAAATTTAATGCGATCGAAACACTAGATTTAAGTTGGAAATATTGTTAAAAATCTGCCAAGTAAACCTTAAACCACTATTTATGAAATTAATTTCTTCGGTGAGATCTGAACCTTAACCCCATGGAAAAAGTGCAGTACATTTGCTTAAACTAAATGGTTACTTTTTCTGACAGCTATGACTACAATATTAACTTTTAAGAGGCTCACAAGTTTAATTTTGGAATTGAAATAATTTTAGGATAAACTATTATTTTTATTCTAAAAAATGATTCATGCCAATTTGATTCCCCTTTAAATTATTCTATCATGTAATCTTAAGTTACAAGTAAAACTTAATAAAAATATAGTAAACTCATAAAAAGTCATTTTAGAAAACAAAGTTCGAGTTCTGATTTAGATATCTTAAAATAAGCAAATAAAGTTTGACAACAACAAATAAAGTTTGACAACAACAAATAAAGTTTAACTAATAGAGCAAACAAAGTTTGATAAGAACAATAGAATAGTAGAAAAATGAAAAAAGGGGTCTTATTTATTCATATTTGTGGTTTTTAATTACACTCTTTTCATTTTTTAAGGAATATTTTTCAAGCAATTTGTTCATAAAAAAAAGAAAAGCAATTTAAAAATTAGAAATGAAAACTCTGATTTGAGACTCAGTTGAAATTATGAGTTTTTAAATTTGATGAACTTAAATGAATAATTGTTAACTTTGTTCAAAAATTATTACCATTTCATTCAAAAATTATTACCATTTCATTCAAAACTTATTGCCATTTTAAATACTTTATCGCGAAGGTTTTTCATTTTCAATCTGAAATATGCTTTTTTTTACATTCAATTCATTGTTCTAAGATTTTTTCAATTCAAACTTTTTACCGTGTTTAACAAATTGCGATGGACTACTGCTCAAGTTTTATCGAGTTTTACAACAATAATAAATTTTTTAGTCACTCGGAAATCCCATTAAAATGTGCTTTTGATGTTTTTGTATCGTATTGAGTTGTCATGGAAGTTTGAAAGAAAGCTGTAACTCAGCACTTTTAAATTCTGGTGTGGTTTATCAAATTTTTAATTATCATTCTGTTCCACAATTTTTTATTCGATCTCATGTTGCTTGTAAATTCCGTCTTTCCAAAAACTTTCAGGTTTACGGCAAAACACTTATTTCTCTAGAGTTTTTTTTTATTTTTTTATTTCTACCAAAAAGTTGAAGTCTCTTTACTTTATCCTCTTTATTACTTCCATCCACATATGTGAACCGTCGCTTCTTAGCTTCTAAAAACATGCTATAAGAAAATTTATAGTTTTACTTTCACTGAAACATTCATGAATATTTAAGGTTTTGGGGGATTCCGCAATAGTGTAAGTTATTTGGGCAGAAATCCTCCGAAAAAGAAGCGATTTTCGAAAAATGAGGCTAATTCCACATGCTCGAAAATCTTACTAATTTGAAATATTATATAATTTAGTTATTTTGAAAATAATTTATTTATTTGATGCAGTAGTTCGGTGAGCTGTACGAAGTTTTTAAATTAGTATTTACTTAATTTTCAAAAATAATATAGTCAAGAACATTTAAGTCCACGTATGTGTAATACTGTACATAAGGCGAAATTTATGAGAACGTAGAAATCTCATAGTATTATAAATTTTATATTTATTTAGCAATATTTTTATGTGTATTTTATTTAACTGTTTTATATTGAGGTACATACATGCATTTAATAACTTCAACTTATTGTGTTTTTTTCCGTAATTTTGAAATTTTATCCCCAAGAATTAAATTTTTTTAAAAATTTAATATTAGATTATTTTCCATAATTATATATTTTGCGTCGTTTCCATTATTAAAATAGGTTTAAAAATGAAATTTCATACAGTAATGCATTGGTATTGCCCTTAGTATTGCATCTCACTGTAAAAAAAACTTCGCATGTTTTAAAACTTATTTTATTTCTAAATAATTATTTAATCTATTCATCATTGTACCTACTTAAGCCATAATATAACATTGTGCATGTTTGCTCCTATTTTAGGTGCATATTAACATTTGAATTATTTATATTATTTTCTTGGTTAAAACCTGAGGTCCGCGTATGTGTACCTAATATTATTAGCACCCTGGCATCATAATTCATAATTTGTTTATCTTATTATGACTAATGACAGTAAAATTGAAATTTGGAACTGTAAAATATTTTTGGTTATATTCCTTTATACTTCAGTAGTGAAAAGGTTATCGCAGTCTGGTGATTATGGTGGTCGGTGTGAAACATCTCAACAAAGCTCTTCTAAGTTCCGTTGAGTCAAAGACGCAAAGGGGCGTGAACTATTCTTTGCGTTTTCTTTCCTTCTTTCTTTCTTTTCTCCAAGCGGCGTACTTCTGTTTCCCTACTTGAAGAAAGCTTTAGTTCAATTTCAACTTTCTAAACGATGTAGTAACTAATTTATTTAAAAAATATATAATTATTGTTAATTTATTATTGATTTATTATTGAAAAATTTATTATTGATTATTTTTTTCAAAAAAATCCACTCTCATTTTCATACTAGCTTTAATATCTTAAAAGAAACTTTAAAAAAAAAATTTCTTTCAAAAAAATTGTTTTTAGTTTTTAAAAAATTATGCATGCAAATTATACGTGCATAATAAATATTAAGATCCAACGAGCAGTACAATTTTAATTCTTGTAAAAACTGTTATTTTTCGTCTGTTTTCCCTGACATGCTTAGAATAATAAATGAAATAAATAAATCAATAAAATAAAACAAATGAAGTAAAAGAAGTAACTAAAATAAAGTAAAACAAATAATTAACTGAGATAATAGCATTAAATAACTAAATAAAATAAGGAAATAAAAAATAATAATAATTTATTCTTAAGTTTTAATGATGAGTAAGTTAAAACTAACAGTAAAATTTTTCTCATCTATAAGTTTCAAATTTTTTTATTCCTTTCTATTATTTCGTAAGAATTACAATTTAATATAGTTTTTAAGTTTCACTTAAATTATTGCTTCAAAACTAAAAAACACTTATTCAAATGGGTACATTACTAAAACAATTACGATTGTTGCTTTAATTTCTTTAACTAAATCAAATATAAGCACTCTATCTTATTACTAATATTTGTAATTATGTATATTAGTTCAATAAATTTTATATATTTATTTATTATTATTCTCCCCCATTTTTATGTGTCTTTAAATTTTATTTAATTTAAAAATTTATATAAATGCTTATTTCTTCTACAAATAATTAAATATTTTATTTATGAATCATGTTCGTAAAAATGCAATACAGACAGTTAATTATTTTGCCTTTACTAAAGCAACGAAATAAAAGCATTACTCAATCACATCATTGATATAAATAATTATAAATATTACTTCAATGAATTTCTTACAATCCTTTATCTTTTATTGTTTTTCTGCCCATTTTCTTTCTGTCTCTGCAAATCTTGTTTAAAATAAATTAAGAACAAGTAAGAAACAATAAATTAAAATTTTAAATAAATTAAAATCAAAAAACGGATGAAAAAAAATATTATTTGAAACAAATTAAAGCAAAGAGTATTGTTTTTGTTTTAATAAATGTATATTTGAAAGGCAATTTATTAAAAAAAAATTTATGGATGATCTTTAACTTTCCTTATATTTTTATACGAACATTTCAATACGTAAATTTAGTATTAAAACATGTTTTAATCAATAATTATTTTTAAAATGAATTTTTTCTTTAGAAAAATGCGTTATACATCAAAGTGCATTCTTATTTTTCTTTTCTCTTAATTTTAAAAGATAAGATGAATATTAAATATTTAATCATTATCTTTTCAAACCGCATTATACTCGTTCGAGAGCTTAGATATACAGAAGCATATCGTTCTCCGAATCAACAGGTTATTTAAAAATAAGTTTTTATTTTTGGAAATGGTTAAAAAAAACAAAGGGGTAGTGCAAACTTTTCGGAAAAATTCTTTCGCATAAGTATGAAATAGTGAAAGGGGGATTTAAGTATCTGCAAATATTTGTGTAGTAGTAATTTCGGATTTCCTAGACACATGAGTTTCGGGAAAAAGACAGCGGTTAGGGACCGGTACGTTTTCCGCGGCAGGCGCAGTGCAGTTGTTATGAATCATATGTGCGGCGAAAAGTGCGCTTTTCAAATTTGCGCGTACAATCAAAAACTTTCTTTTTTTTTTTTACTCTTCGCATATACCTCGTGTTTCGTACCGTGGTTTTGGGCATCGGCGCAGTTTGTATCACTCTGGGTCAGTAGTACGCAGTGCAGTCGGTCACGTGCAGATAAGGAAGCGGCATTGCAGCTGCTTTGTTACCATAGAAACAGCGCAATGACGTCATCCTACAACTTTTCAGTTCCTGTTTCCCGAGGCGCGCTCGCTTAGAAATTGCAATTGCTCCTTATATGCACGTGTTTTTATAATATGGATTGGTTCATGTGTTGTCAACATTGCCGCAACATCATTAAGGGTTTAATTGCATTACCTTGACTAATTATATAATTTCCGTATAAGGTTTACCGTTTAATAAACACTCTGTAACTGCAGGTAGCGGAATGAAATAAATGCGAGAAAATTTATTTTGGCCGGAATAATTCTTTCTCAGCAATTTATTGCAAATAAATATAATCTAAAATTAACTTCACAGTGGAAAATGTAGCATAATACATACAATCCTTCTAGTAATGCATACAATCCTTCAATATTATAGACTAAAATATTTAATAGATAATTGCGGTGCAAAAATACTAATGAAATACAAATAATTATAGATGATTTTATAACTTTTTGTTTTCAATATTTCTTAAAAGCATTTAAATTTTTACATTGTTTTTATACAATAAAAGAATGATTCAATTAAACAACAGAAATACATACAATCGTTCTAATAATGCATACAATCATTCAGTATTATAGACTAAAATATTTAATAGATAATTGCATTGCAAAAATACTAATGACATACAAATTAATTATAGATGATTTTATTTTTTTGCTTTGAATATTTCTTAAAACTATTTAATTTTTTACATTATTTTTTACAATAAAATAGTGATTCAATTAAACTACAAAATATGCTTTTAACAAATAATTTTCCTGCAAAATTAGTGCGTATTTTAAGTAAATGCGTACGAATTTTATTTGATGTTAAACCAAAAAATCATGTCTTGTAATAAATTTTTACGAATATAAAAAAATTCAATATATCATCTGACAAAAAATTTAAGCATTAAGAAATAAATATTTAATTGCTCTTACAATCATGGTTCCTGTTATAAGAGATAAGGGAATGTTTGGCTTTTCATAAAAAAAAGTGTTTCTTTTTGGTGAAAAATACTTAAATATTGTTTTTTTACGTATTAAAATATTATTTTTCAGAATTCTTTAATCATATTTAACCGATAACTCGTAGAGTTTTGAGTAAAATATGTTTAGCAAATTAAATATTTAACTTCGAATTTTAGGACAATTTTTTTAATTATGTTGCTATTTTCTTAAAAATATCTAAGGAAAAAATTAGACATGTATTTAAAGTTTTTATCTTTTTGAGAAAAAAACTATAATACATGAAGCCGCATTAAAATTCGACTATCAGCTTTTCATATATTTCACTCTTTAAAATGCGTTCTTTTTTTCAAAAGTTAATTTTCTGCGAATAAATTCTACCACAAGTTTTACGTATTGATTGCATATTTGTTAATTTTGCTTAGTAAGTAATCTAGTGCGTGTAAAATTATTTTTAAAGTAATTCAGTTATTTATATTCAAAACAAAAAGTTAAATAATAGTCAAATTTGCAAAAAAATTTAAAATGGAAAATAAATAGTATGCGAACTATAATTACATAAACTTCTAGTAATCAATACATTTTTTTCCAGATGATTACGAATCCATTTATGGCGAAAGATTCATAATGTTTATTATTAATAAAAACTAATTTTAACTCTTATGCATAAACATTTTAAAGCGAAAACTCTTACAATTCGTCGAAAAATATGAAAATATCGTTATTTTTATGCCAAGATTCTATTTAGCTATTAAAAATTTTATCATAAATTATTTCAAAGCTGTTTTGGTGTTGAAAATCATTATCCATTGAAATTACATCTGTGTAAGGTAATTTTTTTAAAAAGAGATTGCTCTGGCCAAATAGATTATAAGTTTTTCTGGCTCACAACATTTTGCTGGTCGCCAAATATTCTGGCCAGATCTGCAGAACATCTTTCCTGCGGCTTCAGTGAAGCTGCAGTAAAAACGCCTTTCAGGAGCGCATTTATTGGGGACAGGAGCTGTGGTTAAGAAACAAGTTTGAAATCGAAACTATGCATCTATGCTCTGTAATGAAGAAAGTAGTGTTCTTTAAAAAATGTTTCAGTAATAGCACGAAGCATGATTAAAAATATCAAGTAAACGCATTTGTCTTTAATTTTCTTTTTTTTTTTTTAAGATTATTTTTTCTGAATGAATTTACTATATTTGAATTTACTATATCTGATAAAAAAAATTGTCTATCCTGATGATTTTAAATTATTTGATTTTCAAAACAATAATTTAGCTATAATTTGTTTTGCGTTTTCTGGCAGAACATCACCAATATATTTAACATAATAATTTGTTATGATTTTTAATGTTTCTGTAATTGATTACAAATAATAACTATAATCAATAATAGCCAATTCGTTAGATATCTCTATCTGAGAAATTCAAACTGTTGTGGTAGGTAAAATCAGATTTTTTCTTTTTGATACTGCCGTATGATTAAATTGATGAAGTGCATCACCAAATTAAATTCTGTAAATTATTAACGTGTGCAATTTATTAATAATAATTAACTTAAGTACACAATTTAATAAATTTCCATTTAAAATTACAGATGTAGGTCATCGGATTCGTGATTACTACCTTCGCTGAAAATTGCCATCAACTCTGTGAAATTATGAAGCTATTTATTTTTAAATATTTCTAAATTTGCTTGTGTGAATGTGGAACCTTTCAAATTAAATTCCGATCATTTTCCGACTAGCTTGAGAGCTCAAATTGAAATAACAGTTCTGCGTAGATTTTAACTGTTTCTTGATTGCATTAAGTAGAATCTAATGTGGAAAAAATTTTTCTCAGTGATTCGAAATTTTCATCATTTTTCGATGAGAAAAAGCGGATAGACACAAGACAAGACAAGATTATTTTTATCATTTATGTTGAAGTAAACATAAATGATAAAAATAAAGCTAAATAATGAAAGTAAATATAAATAATTAAATAAAGATTATAAAAACCACTTTTTCAAGTGGAGTCGAAAGACAAAATATATTTTTTTACTGCACCGAAAACAAAGAACATAGGCGCACTGCTTTTGAAAAATGTGGGAGAAGTGTATGTGATAGCAAAAGTGATAAAACTGTTGTAAACAAAATAAAATTGAATGTTTTTCTACTTTAAATCCACTTAAAAAACGTTTTTTTTTCCTTTCAAAAATTTAATTTATTATATTTTTAACATTATCTCAAAGTACAGGTAAGTTAACATTATCTCAAAGTACAAAGTAAATGTACAGGCAAAGTTTAACCCTGTAGATTAACATTTCCTCTATAAATTATTTTTGAAAATCATTAAAATAAACTTTTATTTAAAAAAAAAAAAATGCTTATTAACTGAGACTTTTTTTTTGCATAATATTTTTTATGAAATTAATGATATATGCTTGCATAGCATTAGAAACTTAAAAAAATAAAAGTAAAAAAGACTTTAAAGCAGTTGTAAATGTCTAAAAAATTGCTTAGCGTTCTAAAATATATTAACTTTAGCCCAAATTAAATTTAGTTAGATTCGATTCTGTTAAAACGTTTTTAAGTTTTTTTCCTTACAAGTCGTATTTAATGAAACTCAACCACAATAAATTGGATAAATTAATGTATAAATTAATAATTGGATAAATTAATGCTTACCTGAAATATCTCGTATGATAATGTCTAAAATGCCTAACTTTATTTCCTTTTATTCATTTATTTTTCTGAAAACGATTTTCTAAAATATTTTATTCAAAAAAATTTTTTTTGGAACATAATTTCTTTCGATCTTTAACTTTTCAAGCAAAATGCTAAGTTTATTAGTTGATTTTAGCAGGAGATATAATACAGCAGATGTGTTTCCACCTGGGTTGGGCACTAAAGAGAGAGAGAGAGAGGGATTAATATCAAATTTTTAAAATATATAAATTGTTTTTTTTAATATTTTTTCCCCAAAAATTTTCTGGATATTCTAAAGGATATTAAAAAATTGTAAATAATTTAGAACGAAAATTAAGAACTGAACAATCGATAGCTTACAGTTGGCGCATGCGCAAAAGAGTATTTGACCCCTAGCACGAAAGCTTTCAACTTTCTAATTGAACTTGATTAAAATATTTTTCTGCGGATATATTTTTCTAAAATCGAAACATGTTTTTATAATATTTTTCCATTCACTATTATTATTTAAAAAAACTAAAGTGAAACGATAATAATTTCCTTCAAATCATTGGTTTTAGTAGATTTTAAAATTCAAAATAATAGCATACTATTTTTAGTGAATAAATATTGCTCATTGCATAACATGATTTAAGTAGGGAAATATACGTTTTTCATTTTCAAATGCTCAGATTTTATTTTAATTTTCAGAAACTGATAGTGTGAAATTTCCCTTTTTTAATTTTTGAAATTAATAAAGCCTCAAAGCATAAGGCTATAGATTTAAAAATATGCCCTATTTAATGATTTTACTTTGACAATAATGCAGTCAAAAGACGTTGGTAGTTTAAATTATTGTTAAAAGTAACAGTACTTAAACTGACAAAATAGTTACAACTAAAATATTTTTTTAAATATATATTTTTATAGAGAATTATTTAAATAATTCTCTTTATTAAAATCGTAAGCTACATTACGCCACCGTCTCCGTTGTTTTGGATGTTAAACTTTACGTTATGTGATACTTTTTACGTTACTGTAAACTGTATTTACTTACATTATTGTTTCGCAGCGCAATAAGTATAAGACTTTTAGAAAGAGTGTTGAAAAATGTACAGGGTGTATGATGGCATAAGCATTTGATAATTATTAGCTGTTAGACTTTTAGTAAAAAAAAATATGCTGCTCACACTACAATCAGCAGAAATGCAACTGCAGAATCGCAATTAAACGTACTGAAAGTGCCATTTTTATTTATGAACTTAATACGATAATTTGCGATGTCTTTTATTTTTTTCGAAATTTTAATTTGCTCCAAAGTTTTCGCAAATTTTAAGCTCCCTTTTGGCTACTTTTTCTAATTTTTTTCCTTTTATTTATCACTGCAAATACTTTAATACTTCGTTTTTCTGTGAAAAATACAAAACTTAGAAACTGTAAATTACGAAGAGGAATAGAAAAATATGCAAGAACTACGATAGAATACAAAAAATTTACACTTGATAATTGGTTAGAGAACTATTAGAGTAAAGTGTTAGCAAAAAAAAAAAAAAAATAATAATACGTAAGCCGCTTTGCAACCCGCCGAAATGCAAGTACAGAGTTCAAATTTATCGCGCTGAAAGAGCTACTTTTTATGAATTTAATGCGAGTTTATTTTTCTTTTCGAAATTCGTATCTGTTTGAACATAAATGCCATTTTAAGTGCCTTTTTTTGTAAATATTTTCTCATTTTTCTGCAATAAATAATGACTATCTTATCCATTATGCAGAAAGTTTGAACTTTCTCGCTTGATACCTTTATTTCTTATTAAAGGAAGAGAGAGAAAAAGAATGTTGTCAGTTAAAAATTTTAATATAAATAATGACATTTTTAAAAATATGAAGAAAGAAATTAATATGAGAGTGATAAAAACCATTTCCCATTTGAATTGTTATAATGATATAAAATAATCCTTTTATGTCTTTAGCGAATAAAATTACTTCTCATTTATTTTGTATTATTATATCATACAGGAGAAATTCGAAAGTAGTAGGTATTTCAAAGTTTCAATTTTGATTATTTTACTGGTAATCCTTTATTTTGTTGCTATTAACATAGTAACAAAATGTTCATACAAAAAGTTATAATAATTATATATTTTTATCATGAAATTACTTTTGATGAGCGGAGAAAGCAAAGGGCAGAGCTTTCAAGTAATTTAAAAATAAGTATAAATTATTTGTCAGAGAATGTTTCTCAGAAATAACTTAAAGTTTTGATAACAAATAATTTATTTTTCAAAACAAAAATTGTAATATTTCCCTTTCTTTGATTTTATTACTATTTTTAATAAAGCAATCTCTCAAACACCGAGAATATTCATGATTATATAATCAGAAGAATATTTATAATTCGAATATTCACAAGGAATATATTCATAATATTAAAAAAACCGAACCAAATAAATTTTCATTGGGATTACTATAGGTTTTCAACGTTTAAAATTGTTTTATAAAGATACATTTGATACAAAAAATTAGAAAAAAGGGTACTAAGTTTAGTTTGAATGATTATCCATATCAATCATGGGCAAATTTCCATGGGGAGAGGAAAACTGAAAAAAAAAATTGTACAGGCTAACATAAAACTCGTATATTCGAAATTTTTAAGTTTTTATTCAATTATGTAGTTTTATTCAATCGTGAAAGCATCGATGCACAACTTTTTTTTAAAACTTCCTATATTTTATCTAAAATTCAACTTGGGGTTCTAAGTTTCTTATAAGAGTTTTACATAAGTGCAGATGTTATTTAAATGCAAACACTTTTTAAAAATATTGGAGCGAAATTTTATAATTAAGTTTTCTTTAGAGCTAAAATTTGATGAAAAACTGAGGAGAAAATATTGAAACATTTCATTACTTATAAATGTAACTTCTTTAAAAATATCTGATGTTTTTTTCTATATTCATTAGCTCGAAGAAACCAGACACGACTTCTAACGAAATGCTGAATGATTCTTTATCTTGACGTTTAAATAAAAAACACATAAGCTGTGCGTAAATTTCATAAAAAAGAAAACATTTATTGACAATCGCACATACTATTAACAAGCAAAGAGAATTAATAAAAAACACCATTTCCTTATTCCTTAGATCTAACTAATTCTTTCTTACTTTCCGTTCAGTTCTTCTTACTTCTTAACTTTTGTTTAGTTCTAACTTCCGTTCAGTTAGAATAGTTATAATAAAGTAATTCACTTGATCGAATAATAAATGAAGAACGTGTCCGTTTTCCAATAATTATGATGGAAAAAGTGCTAGCATGAATTTAAACAACATATGATACTCCTATTACCAAGTATTAATTATATACGCTTTTTAAAAATCAAGTTATCTTGAGCGTCGATGAAAAAAATGTAAATTGAGAAATACAGTTAGATTTAAAGACAAAACTTAGAATAAATAACTTAAAACAAAATGCGTGAGTTTTCAGACGATTACAATTCAGAAAATGGGTGTGTCGTTTTCTGTTTTCAGTGTGTGGGTTTCATTATTTTTGTCGTAATTCTAGAACTTTTTTAAGTATTTTCTTAGACTTGGTATCAATTTGCTCAGAATAGAAGAGGTTGGGACTATAATACAATCGGACTTCTATTTAATGAACTTCCATTTTGCGAATTTCTCTGTTATGAAAATTTTTTATAGGAATCAAGAACATTTTGGAAATTTTTTCGTAAAATAACTTCCAAATAACGAAGTACATTTTCTATTTAACGAATTTTTCTTTGAGATTCACTTTCCCTATTTCCCAAAATATTTCAGAGCATTTCAAACTTGTCAACGGATTTTATGGGGGAAATGATCTTTGATTGATTTTCAAAGCCACTTAACTTTCAGAGAAAGCAGTTTAATTCCTTTCCCTTTTTGTTTGCATTTCAAACGAAAAACTCAGAAAAAATTTAACGGATTTTATTTGTAGCAATTAAACTTAAGAATGCATGTTTAAAATTACTTTGCAGTTACAATTTTATTCATAAATTTAGCTTTTTTTTGTTGAAAATGTATGTAGCATGATAGTGTAACACTGGATGGTTTGCTCTATTCTTGCTTTCCATGCAGATTTCTTTTATTCCCTAAGATTTATAAAATAAATAGTAGATACTAGTTTACAAGGCGAAATTACCGAGTTACCGAGTAGTTACCGAATAGTTACCGAGGGGAAATTTTAAAAGGCGAACCATCAGCCCCTGCACTTTTTAGAATTGAAGAAAAAACAAATTTTTTAAATACATCATCTGCGCAAATAGCTATGGTTTTTTGATATACCAGTTTTTGCCACAAAGGGGAGTCAAAAAATTTTAAATCTCAAATAAAGAAGCCAGAAAATTGTCTATAATAATGTGTTTGTGATAAAATGAAATCTGTACCTCTGTGAAGAATATAATTTTAAATATGCAGTTTAAACTTGAAAACTTGATATCAAAGATAAAGCTCCTTTTAAGTAAAAAAAAGAGGGGGAGGAAACAGTTATCCTTAGTTTTTATCCTTTACTTGGTCCTTTACTAATATCCTTAGTGTGGCTTTGCCCTTTAATATTTTTGCTTGTACACGCAACTAATCCATAATTTAGGACACAGAAACGAAATATTTGCCTCATTTTTTGCTGGAATATATTATAATTTTTACTTTTTGGTTTGCTTTTTTTTCTTTTTAAGTATTTATGAACTATTATCAAGATTATTGTTTATAAATTACAATCAAAGCTACCTGCAATATTATGTTCGATACGTTCTGCTCTTTTTTAATGACGCATATGAGGTTAAAGTTATAGCGTTAAAATTAAGATACACGTAATAAATAAAAAGGGAAAGAGTTAAAACGGTCAGTGTAACTGAATTGTCGATAAAAAATATATCTCACTCCACAACGGAAGCAAAAGGAATCCTTTTTTTGCTTGACCAGATGTGACGCAAATTAAAGGTCAAGAGGTTGATTTCCTTCCTAGAATTATACAAAGTTTATTTGAAGATAGATCTAATACAATCCCATAAATAAGATAAATGAATATAGAAATCCATTTAGAGCGTATTTTGATAAATGAGTTAAAATAATTAAAATGATTGTTGTGTGCAAACATTTTGTTTTTTATATTGCATTAAAATTTTTAACTTAAACTTCAAGTTTCTGGATTTTTTGTATATATATGTTTAAAATTATACGATGCTGCGTTTTCATAATGAAATTTAATACACTTATAAGTTTTTTCTTATATGTATTTCTGTTGTAGTTTAAGAGCTGGATCATTTCAACTCGACTCTTCACCAGTTTCTGACCATATGATCAATTTGTCACCAGAAAACTTTTAAACTACTAGATTAAATTCAAACATTACAGTACCACGAGGAAACTTTTGCCCAGTATATATACATGTAATATTAAGATAAAATAAAATAAAAATTTGCATAAACTTGTTTCTGAGCTGCTGCAAGTTAAACTGTCAAAATATCAATTTACTGATCAAAAAGTATTTAATGCATGTAATTTTAATATTCAACACAATTACAATAAAAAAATTACCATTTTTTAAAATAAGCGACAAAAATTAACATTCTTTTTCTTCAGAAACACAAACATTCAAGGAACAGTTTTCGTTAACATTCTGTAAAACTCGCTAAGAATATAAAAATCAAAAAAAAAAAAANAAAAAAAAAAAAAAAAAAAAAAAAAAAAAAAAAAAAAAAAAAATTCTTTTATTGAAATAAATTTCTAAACTGAATAGAAGAATTGATAGATTATCATTGTTTCGTTATAAGTCTTTCAATTCATGAAATTTATTTTGAAACTAAAATTAAATGCAAAATAATCACTCAAAAGATTGGTTTACTGCTATTACATATTAGTTACTTAAAAAATATTTACTCAAAGCATCAGTTTTTATATTAATAGCCACCTTAAATTTATTCGCAGTTTTTTTTTTTTTTAATTTGTTGCACTTTTGATATCCCACTGAAAATATAATTAAAGTATTTCTTTAAAAAATATATACATCAATCCACAGAAATTTATAACTTGACTGACACATATCATATGTTAAATAGTTTTATAATTTTACGCTGTTATTTAGAATAATTTTTACCTAAAAAATTATTTTCCAGCAACACACTTTGTTTATTTTATTTTTTTAATAAATCAATTAGATCTTAGGACATTTATTTTTTAGCTTCAGCAGTAATTAGCATAAGTAAATAAACTTGGAAGTTATAAAAGTTAAGTTTAAATATAAAGCTAGATGAATTCCTAGCAATAATATTTTTCAAGTAATGTTAGGAAATTACTTTTCTTCGAATTATTTCGATATCTATTTTTGTACAAAGGTACAGCCGCATCAAGTACTAGTATCATCAAATTCAATTTGATTTTATGCACGAATTAAGAATTTTAAACACCAATTACTTATTCGAATTAGCAGAAAAATAATTTACTTAAAATTAGTTTCTATGTACTAATTTTACTTTCTTCTTTTTTTAAAAAAATATTTATAAAATCGTAATTCAAAACACCAAAAAAAGAAGAAGAATAGTATATCTTAGATAGGAATATATGAATTAAGTTCGTGCTGAAGAACAAAAAAAAGTTTTCAGATGGGACTTTTATAATTCACAATATCATTTATTATTATTATGTTAATGAGTTGCAGCGCTCTGTTGTTATCGCTTTAATGCGGAGTAGAAGTTTCTTTTTGTATTCATGAGTAATGTAGTTCGTAAATAATCAAATAATGCTACAGAATCCTCCTGATGACGTGAAGCCATTGTTTTTCAGAGAATAACAATGAAAACAACAAGTACTGACAATTCCAAAAATAAGGCTGCCTCTCGTTTGGCATATCATCTGGGAGTCATTCCGGAAAAAGTCCCTCTGGGAAGATGATGCACACCATAATTATCATTTATTCTAGATATAGGATTAGCGAAATAAAAAAATATCTTGTGTATTATAATGATTATATTGTGATGATAATTTTTTGCTCTTTTTTACAATAAAATTGGTTTGATCCTCTGTTTAGGAATGGTTCAGTTTAATTTTTAAGGATTGACGAATTTTACCATCTTGGTTTTTTTATAAAACAACAACAATTAACTTAATAATGTTTCAAAATTTACGAATTTTTATTAATAGAAAATTAGAACGCTCCGTCTCCAACTTATTTCACACATCAACAGCAACGATCGCTTGCAATCATTTTTGTTGCATGTTCGCAATTTTTGCAACTTCATGCTCCGAAATGTTAGACTAGAGGTGGATCTGGGGATAGAGCGTCCGCCTTCCAATGAGGTGAACCGGGTTTGAATCCCAGCACTGGCTGGTCGATACGAATTTCGCCCCCGCCTCGCACTGACTACAGTGCTGGCGTAAAATATCCTGAGTGGTAGACGAAGCATGGGTTAAAGTCATCGTGGGAGGTTTTCATGGCTTTTCTCTTCATGTAGCGCGAATGTGAGTTAGTTCCATCAAAAAGTCCTCGGCGAACTCAATATTTGATCCAGGGGCTCCCTTGTCTTCTGGATTGGGTTAAAAATTACAAGGCTAAGGGCCTGAACAGTAGTTGTCGTAGGGCCGGGATAGTCTGGTCGGTAGGGCGCTGGGCCCATATCCAAGAGGTCGTGGGTTCGATCCTCGCCGGCCGAAGAATCCCCGTGTAGTAAATGGTGACTGATGCACGTTAAATCTGTCGAGTCTCAAAGTCCTCCATGTTCCCACAACAAATCAATACCTCTGGGGGTACTGATCCAGGAGTT
>NC_092204.1:71788681-71809179 GCF_043381705.1 Parasteatoda tepidariorum
TATATATACCCACCCCCCCCTATTTCATGGTTTTCCAAATGTCTGAATTTGTAACAAAATCCGCACTCACAGTCATATTTTATTAAAATATAAAATGTTTTTATCAAGTTTTTTAAAATTTATGGTGCTCTTTCAAAAAATGAAAGAAAAAACATAATTTCTAGACAGAATTACTTTTAAACATCTGTGATTTCAGAATTTTTGTCATTATTTTTATTTTTTTATTTTATCAATTTAAAATTCCAGCTGAAGCAAGACAGTCACTGGCGAATTTCTTTATTTCCGAAATGAGAACAGAAAAATTAGGGGAGTTTCTTTCCTTTCCGATGAACAAGAAAAGTATCTTCAGAATATAATTCTGCAGAAAAAAAGAAGAAGAAAAGTTATTTGCTTTTGCATTTTTTTCGGCTATTTTATTGTTTCCACTCTTTCTTTACTTTGTCTTTAAATTTAAAATCTATAAATATGAAGATGCAAAGTATAACAGTTTTGAAGATCTATGGACACGAAAACAACAAATAACAACATAATGCTTTTTTAAATTTATTGTTGTGTTTTTGTCGGAGAAAATACTAACTTCGTTAAGTCATGAAAAATTCTTGGAATCAGTCATAGAAAATCATGAATTTGAAAATCTAAAATGTAGCAGATACCCTGTTCTTGTTATTTTTATTATTATTTTTCTTTTCCCCCCTTTTTTTCATTGTTCTGTATTTTTTCCCCCATGTTTTCTCTACATTTTGAACTTATTTTATGAGTTCTATTTACTTGCAGCTTATGCGCATTAAATAAAACTTATTGTTTTTCTTAATTTTCGTGTTTTTTTTCTTTTTGTATTTATTTATTATGCTATACATATATATATACAAATTTTTTTCCCCAAAATTAAATTTTTCTTTTTCTTTTAACAAACGACAACTGATGATACTTAAAAATTCTTTTGACACAAGAACATAAGAAAGATAATGTGTGTTTAAAGAAAATCTAGAATCAGATAAACGTATGATACTATTTAGGTGTTACTGAATTAAGTATGTATAATTTTGTTAAAACTAGAATTTCTAGAATAACTTTAGCTATATATCTGCCGTTTTGGTCAGGTTACAGCCTTTCATTTTATATGTTTCGTATGATATTTCCGAATAGAGAAAATATCAATCATTACTTCATTTGTAAAATATAAATAAGGGCCTTACGCACATTTAACAAATTCACCATCGTCCATGATCCCCTGACAGTGATCGTATTGACCATGAAAATTACTGAGAATCTGAATATTTATTTTAAATTTAAATTCTCGGATAACAGTAAAAATATTCGAGTCATTCGAAATCTGAATTAAGAGGAACATGATTATTTTATTTGTTTATAAATTAAGTTGAAGAAAAATTGTAGGCAATATTTGACATTCTTTTCTTTTCTTTTTAATGTGCAAGATGACTTGATATTTTGATAATGCTAGTTTACAAATACATTTCATGACCACTAAATTTACGATTGTTTTCAGCAGAAATGCTATTCATGTTCCATTTATCCAATTCAATTCTTTTGTTATCTTTATTTTTAAAAAAAAATCGCCTTATTTAGTATACTTCATGAAAAAGTTTTACATTCAAAATTTGGAATTTCTTCTACATCGGAAATTCAGTTTAAATTAAAAATAAATAAATAAATAAAATAGGAAAAAGTCATTATAAAGTTTGATTTTAAGGTCACGTTTAATTTATTGGAAGAGAATTGTAATTATTTAAGAGTATTATTCAAATTGTAATTATCTACCATCGGTTCCAAAATGTCGTGCTAGTTATAAAGCTTTTTTTTTCAATAAAAAAAAAAGTATTTTTATAGTGTGATCACTCGGACTGGCATAGTGTTAGATTTAACCCAATATTTCAAATTAACTAAGAATAAAAAAGAAAAAAAAAGTCCTCTGAAATACAAGTTGAGAATGATTGTGAGAATACATTTTCAAAGATATGTGCCCCACTTGGTAGATATATAGTCCTTTTTCAGGAACAGACTTTTGATGGCTAATAAGTGCTACTTTGGTCTGAAGAACCAATTAAAATCGAAATTCCTCTCCATTGGTACAAAAGTAAATCTATACAAAACCTTAATCAGACCAATTATTCTATATGTTAGCGAGACCTGGACAATTAATAAAACAGAGGAAAATAGACTACTCATTTTTGAAAGAAAGATCCTTCGGTCAATTTTTGGAGCAGTTAAGGAAAATAATATTTGGAGAAGTTTTTACAATAAGTGAGATGTACAATAAATATAGATTACCTAATATTTTGAGGGTTATTAAGGCCTAGAGGATCAGATTGCTGGGGCACGTTTTTCGGCGTGAAGATTTGGATTTAGTTAAAAAAAACTACTTTTTCGAAAATTGGAGGAACTAGAAGAAGAGGGAAACCAGCTACAAGATGGTTGGACAGTGTTGAGAAGGACTTAAAATTGTTGGGAATAAACAGGTGGAAAAATCTGGCTCTAAGTCGCCCTGTCTGGAGGCAACTAATTGAGAAAGCCTTGGCCTGCATTAGGCTGTAGTGCTGAAGAAGAAATTTTTACATTAACTTTTATTTATTTTTCTTAAAGAAATAAGATACGTTTCACGACTTTTATATTATTCTAGCTCGTTGCGCTCACCAACCCCACGATAGCTACAATAATTTTTTATTTCTTGACCATAAATGGATTGTTACATCTAAATTAAAAAGTTTTCAATAGAAAGACCCAAAAGTATTTTACTGTAATCAAACATATTCTGCTTTATTGATTAAGTCTGTGATTCTATTAGAGCGAAATTTATACTACACCATTGCAACTTTATAGATAATTTTGTTTTTTTAATTCCCCCCCAGAGTTTATTTATTAATAGTGTGAAGAGTTAATTCATAATTAAGTTTTACAATTTTGCATTCATTATTTGTTGACTGGACGGAATTTTTCACAAAGCTTATAATAAAAGCAAAAATAAGTTATTTACAATTTAATAATTTTAAAATAGTTAATAAGTTGTGATACCGATTCAAATATGTTTACTATGAAATCTTACGAAATAAAGTAGTATCATTGAACTATTTTATGATAAAGAAACGTCTCTTTCAGTTTTGAGCCTTAAATTTGGAATATTAATCAAAATAAAAGATGTAATAAAAAATGTAGATAGATAAATATTATAAATAAATACTTTTACATTAGGGATAAAAAATATTTTATAGGTAAACACTTTTAAATTAGGTATAAAGAATATTTTAATTAATTTTATTCTATAAGATTAATTATTTTTATTTCCTACTTTTTTTTAGTTTTTATGCAATTAAATATTTTTTTCCTTGTTTGTTTGCAATATTACGGAGGAAGTTTTTAGAGATTGCTAATTATTGATGACATTATATATATAAAGTACTTAAACAATCATTAGTTAGCAATGTAATGAACAGCAATGCTGGAATTTATGCTTTTTTCAATTATGTCATTAATTGCTGCTTTTGTCCTGAGACTTAATAAAAAGTTTTGGGCTTATACAAGATAGTAGATAACCATATGAATTGAATGGTGTATGTTATTTATAATTTTTTTTCTCCGAAAACTTAGATGACCTCATTGACTTACATGATATTTTCTAATTTCGAAATTCATGAACACAAATTTCATAGTGATAGATAGTAAGATTATAATTAGATCTCAGCCTTTCACTTATTCTATAGCTTTTTTTTGAAATTTTTTTTATTTAATTTTGAAAGTTTGAAGTTTGTAAATTTGAAAATTATAGAAATTCACAGTCTTCTCTTCTCTTGTTTTTTTAAATATATATATATATATATATAAGATAAATGTTAAAGATGGATATCTGGCATTCTTAAATCTCGTCATTTTTTCGTTACTTTAGATTGACATCAACTGACGACCATGCTTATAAAATAAAGATTTCGACAGAAAATAATTAGTTTCTCTACAACAATGTGTGAATGGTCACAATTTAAAACAAAAAAAATCAGAAAAAATCATGCAAAAAGAACGAAAAATTGCAATTACAAANGTAAGATCTATCTTAGATTTGCATTTTTTTAAAGTGATACTTACACAATCAATACTTAGTAGGATAACCCTTATTTTTTAAGACAGCTTCACAGCGTCTTTTCATCGAGTGAACGAGTGTTTGGAGTTCATCTTTCGTAATCACATGGTGCCAAGAATCAATTATAGCTTCAATAAGTTGTCTTTTATTGGATGGGCATTTTTTTTGTACAAGAATTTTTAAACGTTGCCACAAATTTTCAATTGGATTGAGATCAGGACTGTTTCCTGGTCATGGTAATATATCCATGCCTTTATTTTGAAACCATGTTTTGCATACTTTCGCTGTGTGGTATGGAGCTGAGTCCAGCTGAAAAATAAATGATGCGTTGTTGGGGAAGAGATCCCTGATGGAAGGTATCAATTTTGGTTTCAGGACAGTTTCCGTGTATTTTTTAGCATTCAGGATGCCATCAATCACTTGAATTCGGCCCACACCATCTGCAGACATACATGTCCAAAACATGACATTTGTTGGGTTTTTTGTAGTTGCTTCAATGCAATCAGGATGAAGTGCTTCACCTATTCTACGTCTCACGTATTTTCTGCCATCACTACCAAAGAGCGATATTTTACTCTTATCGCTCCAGATTACTTGCTTCCATTGATTTTCTGACCATTTAATGTGTTCTTTTGCCCACTTAACTCGTTTTCCGCGTTGATTTTGATTTAAATATGCTTTTTTTACTTAGAATTCTAACTTGTAGTCCAAATCCTGATAACCTTCTTCTTATTGTTATTGAACTTACTGCAATACCCGCTGCATTCATTTCAAATCTAATGGCATCTGATGAAATTTTTCTATCTTGAAGGCATAGCCGTTTCATTTTTCTATCAGCAGTAGCACTTGTGCATTTTTCCGGCCTGATTTGGCATCCCGAAGGCCAAAAAATGCATCGAAACTGTCCAGAAACCAAAATTGATACCTTCCATTAGGGATCTCTTCCCCAACAACGCACCATTTATTGTTCAGCAGGACTCAGCTCCATGCTACACAGCTAAAGTATGCATAACATGGTTTCAAAATAAAGTCAAAGATATATTACCATGGCCAGGAAGCAGCCCTGATCTCAATCCAATTGAAAATTTGCGGCGACGTTTGAAAATTCTTGTACGAAAAAACGTCCATCCAATAGAAGACAACTTATTGAAGCTGTAATTGATTCTTGGCACCATGTGATTACGAAAGATCAACTCCAAACACTCGTTCACTAGATGAAAAGACGCTGTGAAGCTGTCTTAAGAAATAAGGGTTATCCTACTAAGTATTGATTGTGTAAGTATCACTTTAAAAAGATGCAAATCTAAGATAGATCTTACTATTAGTTGCATAACTTTTTTTGTAATGCAGATATTGTAATACTGTATTTATTATTAAATTCTACATTAAATTACCTTCAACTTGATATGTAAACGTTTGTATTTAAATGAAAATTAATATATTCTATAAGCACACAAAGTTGAAAAACATGAAACTTTCAAAAAATGTCCACACTTTTGGCCACCACTGTATATATATTTATATGTATTGTCGTTGCCAGAATGTTCTCAATATCATAATGCGAAAACTATTTGGTGAATTTGTTCACACAATTATAAAAATGATATTCTGATTTTGAATTGTTATTCACGCTTGCATTGGTTTTTGATTTCTTTTCTTTTCTTTTTTCAAACACTAAGCAATTTTAGTTTGACAAAAACTTTTAGCTGTAAAATTATAATTTTTTTCTTGCTGTGACGTATTTGCTTGAAGATGTGCATCAACAGTTTCCTTTTTCTAAGTTTCGAATTAGTTTTTGTGTTTCTAAATTATTCAGTTTCTTCTTTTTTACGATATTCGGCTTTATTGATGTGAAGGAAAAACTAATCGGAGTATAATTATTGTTTTTTTTCCTTTCCTTTTTTTTGCAGCCATCTATTATTATGTCAGAAGATATGAAGGACCATAGTGCTTCTTTTTTTAAATTCTGTACTTGTTCACTTATAAAATTCCGTTTTCAGCTTTTCATTAAATTTCAAACGTATAATTCGGATATACTAACAAAAATTAGTATGTCAACTCTCCATTTTGCAAAAATAATATGATAATTTATTTTTCAGTTAAACTTTTTGTATTTTTTCTATTAGGAGACTTGGTGTTATTATTCGAGTAAATTGAAATTGAGAGATTTTTAAAATTTTCTCGGAGGTATTTTCTATTTCAGATTGTTGGATCTGCTTTACGTCAGATTTTTGTTTGTTTAGTTGAAGTTTAGCTGATTATTCTTCCTATAATTTTTCTCAATTAATGCTGTTTATTACAATAAGCTGCGCAGCCTTGTAAAATCAGTAAGATTGATTCTACAATTTTTTGCCTTATTTAAAAAAAAAAACGGATATAAATTTAAATTATAAGGCGTTACTATAATGTATTTTAAAACCAGTTGAAAAATATTAAATTCAAACCATATGAGCAGATAGATTTTTAAGGATTTCTAATTTATAAGTTTTAAGTTTGCGCGAAGGAATGAATGGAATTCATATCCCGTGCGCGTTTAAATAATACAAACACAATTTGTCGAAGCCTAGAAGTTACCTTACTCGAAGTATTCTTTACGTGGCGCTAGGTGGCGCTTTGAGCAAAAAGTGAAAAGCTAGTATTCAAATAAAGTAGGGTTAACATAAGTACAAATTGCTTTAACGAGTTTAATGGCAACAAATTGGATCGGCCGGTATTTTGCTTTTGCTCTGCAATATTTTAGTTTTACAATTAAGATAAATATTTATTTATAAAATCGCCTTCCTTTTACATAATTTCTCAAGTTAGTATAGAATTTCCGTATATATTTTAGTTAAATGCATGCAATATTTTTATGTATAAAATTTTATTCGAGGTATTGAAATGTTGTGTTTACATTGCAAAATTTTTTAGCCTCTAGTAATTGTATGTCATTTATGACTAATGAAACTTCTTATCGTTAAAGTAGTTAGCTGATTTTGTATTTGATCAAATTTTTGTCCCATAATTTTTGTATTTTACATTCATATTTATGTAAATTTTTTTTACATAGTTTTTTTTTTCTTTTTTATTGTAAGTGGTCAGTGAATGATTTGAATCATATTAATTGCTTGAGATATACCGGGTATATTTTAATTAACTAGTATATGGCCAGAGATTTTCTTACCCGCTGTTTACCCAGACCCTGCAAAAGAATTTTACAACAAGGAATCACTTATTCAGCACAGCTATATTTAGAATAACAACCTTAAATTATTCAAGCATGCAATTTTGGGAATCCATGCATTCCATCAGTTTCTTAACAATCAAGCTGAAATAACTGCTTAAGCATAACTGTGCAAAATTTTAATTTAGAGAAACCCTTTAAAATGGACAACTTTGCGACAGAGAAATACATTCGCTAAGGAGCTGCTTTAGAGTTTTCTGCTAAAAATTTTATTAAGTAGTATGAAGAACATAAAATTTCTTCCATGAACTTTACATTAACCCTTGCATTTTAATTATATATCTTTTTTTAACGAAAAATCTGGTTTCACTAGAATAATATTATTATTAGAATATTAATTTTTTTAAATTTAAGTTTAATTCTCTCAGCAGAACAAATAAAATTGGGCGTAACTTTAAATTATTGTTAAATTGATGTTTTTCTCTGATGCAATTTTTTAAAGCTTTTTGAAGTGACTATTTTCTTGAGTTTTTTCAGGTTCTTTTTTTGTTGTTTCCAATGCTCTTCTTTCTACATACCATTTACTAATGCCTGGACGTTCAAGGTGTCTACAATATTGAAGTATACCTTAGATAAAGACTGTATTTTCAGAGCGTTTAAATTTTATGTTTGCCGTATTTTGAACTAGATATCACATACAGTATATATGTAATGTGACATAATCTGACTGACTAATGATATGTTCACGAGTATTCAATGTAACAGTATTTGACTCTAACGAAGTATAAATAGTTCAAAAATTAAATTCGTAAAACGGTGAGCGATAGACACAAGTGGTTTACATATTTTAATTGCATTAAAAAATTTATTGGAAACTTAGATACCTGCAACTTTTTAAAATTCGTTTATCAGTGTAATTCAATTTGCAAAATAGTTTGTGTTGTTAGAAAACTTAAAAGTTACTCTTGTTACAAAATTAAATTTAGAGTAACTGCAGATAAATTGTATGGATCAGTTTCAAACCATTGACCTTTCTAAATACAGATATCCATATAAATATTTCTTGATTTTAGAAATATCAAAAGTGTTTGTTTTTTATTTTTTTAAAAGTGCTAATTTTTCATTGGGAGTTTGTAAAAGGAGCTTAATTTCCTTGTTTTGGTAAAAGGAATTTTTATCACCATTTGCTTTTTTGCTGTGAATTACACAAAAAGCGTGGTTTTCTCAACAGTGTTATTCATTATGATCAGCTTTAACATATTGTCTTACATATCGTACAGACTTAGTCTTTATCGTAAGCCGGAAGAGAAAGAAATTTAGTTACTGGTCCTACTGACCTGTGACTAAATTTACTTGATTTCAGTCCCAATTATTAATGTCATTGATGTTTCAATAATTGTGATAATAGGTACATTTTATAGGTAATAAGTTTTTACGACTAATTTCAGGGGTTCAGTACTTAGATAACTATAATTTTTGTTTATCTTTTTTCTTTCTTTCTTTTTTCATTTTATGTTTGTTAAAAACGAATTTATTTCTTTTAGTCCATCAAAAAATGCCAGAAGCCAGAACATCAATGATTGATCTACAAGTTGATCCTGCCATATTAGCTGATCCAAGTAAATAATTTTTTTTTTTTAAAAATATAATTTGAGATAGAGATTTTTTTGTCATTTATGCACATTTTGTTGATATCCTTGATCTTTGGTCAAGAAATTTTTTTAGAAGATCTGTGTTGTGTAAAAAATGTATTTTACTTTATCATTGAATTTAGAGCATTAAAATTTTAAAAAGTTAGACATTTTAAGGGGTGACACGAAGGTTTAGTTACATTGATTATTTTATGCAGACACATTAGTTTATTAAATAAACTTTATTTGTATTATATTACTTTTAAGTTTTTAGGATGGTTTTGTTCATGTAAGTAGTACTGTTATTCAGAATAGTTAAATTTGTTTTGAGAACAGTAAATGCTCCTTTAAAATTTATATAGTAATAATATAGAGTAATTAATAATAATAGCTGAATATAGTAATTATCTTTAGAATAATTCGTGCTTTATAGTAATCAGAAAGTTTAATAATAATCCTAAAGTTTAATAAAGACAGAGCATTTTTATGTTAAAAATATACAATTCCAATTATTGTTTCTTAATTATTGCATCAAAATTATTGCATATTAAATTAAAATTAAATTTGCACATTAAAATTATTGCAATTAATTATTGCATATAATTATTGCATCAAAATCTTCACATGCTCAGAAAGTCTTTACTTATTCATTTTCATGAAAGCATCCGATAAATATGAAAGTATGCTTTGCTTTTCATCCCTTTCTAAAATTGTGTAACACAATTTAAAACAAAAAGTGCTGCCATTATGATAATAGGTGAGCTGTAATCTGTCTGCTTTATCGACTTGCCCTACCTATTTTACTATATTAAATTATTTTAGTCTTTTTTTTATTCATTTATTTTATTATCTTTGGCAAAATAGTATTAGTTTCTTTCTCATAGTACGCCACAGATCTCCCTTGTCAGAGTCTGCAGACTTTTTTTGCACTATATTTTTAGTATTCAAAAAATGAATTGAAAAATTGTACTTAAAAAGAATATATCATGTGCTTATTGATACAAACCTGTATTAAATAGCTTTAAACATGTAATGATAATGCTTTTCTTTTTTCTTTCTCTTTATAGTTAGCCGTCTTTTTTTATATTTTTTCGTATATTGTGAATTTTGTTGCTCTGTTATTTTATTATTTAAACTGTAATTGTAAGTTTAGTTTCATTTAATAGAAAATATTAAACTGTTTTTTTTTTCTTTTTTAGCTAAATGTTCTGAAGTCATAAAACAAGTTGAAGAAGTTTTTCAGCCCCTATTTATTTCTAAGAAGTCTGAAACAGTGCTCGGGGATTCCCATTTAGTTGTTTTTAGCAATGAAGATGGAACGTTAGTATTAAAAATATTTTCCTTCATTTTTTTCCCCCAATGTTATATCAATTTATCAAGATCATCAATTTTAACCAATATATATATATATGTATTTTTTTTTTTTTCAGTCTTACATGTATTTTTAAAAGTTATCCCTTTGGCTTAGTTACCATCACTTTTGAAGATTGTTTGGAGGAATCTAAAGAATTTACTAATCCAGTTTGTATTATTGTTTTAAACTTAATATTTTCTCTAAGTAATGTATATTTTGTATTGAAGCAAAGATGTAGAAATTTATTACTATTTGTTTTTCTGTCCTAGAAATTAGAAGATATACGAAAAAGTCTTCTGCAGCATATAAAATGTAAAGCTGAAAAGTACGTAAAATTGTTTTCTATCATAAAAAAAATAAAAAAATTCTTCAATTGTATTTCTATTAAGAAAATATGTATTTCTATTAGTTTTTCTCTTCATTTACATTGTTGCCATCTCTATTTTGAGTTTAGCAAAACATCAAATAGTATTGCTATGTATAAAACATAAAAAGGGGAAAAGACCCCCCCCCAAAAAAAAATAAATTTCATTGTTATTATAACTATTTGTAAATTTCCTATATTATATTATCTTATTACTAGTCATCTTATGTGTCACATTTATATTCACTTATGACCTTGCTATTCTTGATTGTCGTTGCATGCTGGTAATATTATAATTTAGCAGATTATACCATAATAAAAATTATAGTTAAATTATAGTGTATAATAAAAATACAATTATATGAGATTCATTACTTTAACTCATATTGAGAGTTTAGCTGCATTGAAAACATAAAAAATTAAGACGCATTAGCCAGACTTCACACTATATTTCTAACGCACTGTAAAGCCTGAATTACTTAAAAAGTTAAAGATGTTGAATTTTACAGGATGCTTGACTTTCCTCAGACCTAATTTAAAAAAATAAAAATACCTGTTATTATTTTTGACTTAATCAAGAAGAAAGAGTACACAAATCATAGCATCTTTTAAGTTTAAGTAAGTGCAAAACCAAACTTCAGAGAAAAGTTACTTTATTTTAAAGTTTAAATTGTAATTAGGCAGTATAATAACTATAAATGTTAATTCAGATTAATTTGATTCTTTACAATTTAAATCTATTTAGTTCTTCTTTCATAAATCTTTGAGTTCATCTTCACAAATCTAAAATCAATGTGATGGTGTTTCATTAACTTGTGTTGCAATCCTACTTTTTTATCGTACTTCTTTAATCTATTTATTTAATATATTATGAAAAAAATGTAATAAATAATGTGTTTCATTGAGAAGGTGGGAAAATTAAATAAAAACTTTTTTCTTAAGTACATGTAAATTTCTAGTGAAATAGTTTTTTTAAAATTTTTTATTACATGGTGTGTATACAAATTTAAAGTATTTTAAGTTTAGATCATAATAACTCATTATAAATTATTCCATTATTATTTTTTCTTTAAATTTTTGAAGTATCAAGAGCTATATGGTTTGAAGTTTTCATGTATCAATCATGAAATCATTCGTAGTTTTTATGTTTGAATCATTCATAGTTTTCATGCATGAAATCGTTCATAATTTTTATGTATGTATATATCTATTTATTTTTTCTTTTTAGAATACCTATTGTTAAAAGAGGATCTGCTGTTCCTTTATATTTTACTACTGCAGATGAGCGTATTTTAGAATATGATTTTGATAAAGTTATTTTTCTTGAAGATTCTCCTTTTCAAAATATAAAAATACTTCATTCTCCAACTCTTGGGAACTGCTTGCTACTTGATGATTTGCAAAGTTAGTCAAATTAAATTGTCTTGTTTGCTAGTAAATTAAAGAAGTGACTGTTAGTGAATTTGATACATAATTAATATATTGATAAAATCAATACTTCTCTTAGTGCTTTTGTTTATATTGTAAGTTTAGTATAAAAGTTATAAAATAAATTAAAATTGAATGTGATCATTAGATTTCTTATTCAGCGTTTTATAGCTCTTTTATGCTTCATGTTTTAAAAAATATTGTTCTTTTCCTTTTTATTTTTAACTATAGATATTTTTCAAAAATTTTACATTTGCTTCATAAGTTTTAATGCATAGACTTTGCCGTTTTTAAAATTTATCTGTTTTAAAAAAAAAAAAAAAAAAAAAAAAATTTTTTTTTTTTTTTTTTTTTTTTTTAATAAGTTGATAAGCAATTTTAATTTTTTTTTTTCCCATCTTTAAATGAGAAAAAACATTTGTGTTATAATAAAATTCGTATAATAATATAATTTGTACTAGTGACACAAAGGTCGATCCAGGCGGAAATCTTAGGGTTATTTTGTGACCTCTTCACAAAATTTAATTTAAAATTATCAATCACAATTCAAATTAACTTGTTTTTAAAATCTGCAATTGTGAATTGTATTCTCCTATTTTTTTAAAATCAATATTGTGGTTAATCTTCACGTGACATAATTATATTATTAAGATTACAATTCGTATAGCCATTTATCAAAAAAGTGGAGGATCCCTCCCTCTCATCATTGGTATGCGGCCAAGGAACCGGGCTCTTCACTTGTTCATGTAGGTGATAGAGCATCTCAAACAGCTATTTCCAGACTGGCAAGCAGACACACGAACAGTCTCTCGTACTTTAAAGGAAAAAAGACTTATGCAGTCTGCTCTAAATGTGAAGCCCAGCAGGCCTCAGCAGAACATATCCTCGACTGCTTGGGCCTTTCCAAGGAGGACTTATATGCTTCTCCACTTCTTGTAATCGACTTTTTGAGGGTCAACGACTTACTGGATCTTGTCTGACCTCGTCAGACAATTAGAGGATAAGCAACAACAACAACAATTCGTATTTGTGCAATTTTGATTTGTTTCTACACGATTTAAAGAAATTAAACATAGTAATTCGTATTCACATGATTTTAAATTACTCATCAAGGTTTAAAAATCACACGTCGTGATTTGTATTCTTGTGTTTTTAAAATTCAATATTGCGATTAGTAATCACATGATTTTAAAAATCAACTAGCACATTTCGTATTTGCACCTATCTTTGCATCTTGTTTTCTATTCAGATCATATAAAAATCCATCTTTTATCTACTGATTGAAGTTATAGACATTTTAAAGTTAAAAGTTCAGTTGTATGTCTAAAATTTTAATGCTTGTGTTTAAACAGATTTCAATTGCTATTTATCAATAAAAAAGTCCAATAAAAGGAAGAATTTGCAGAAGAGCGTTTTCCTGCCCTGTTTACTTGATTATTGTTTATGTTGTACAGTTTTGCATGATGTACAGTGCGCCGAGAAAAAAAGGACCACTCTGAATAACTTTTGATCTAATGAGGTAATCTTTCTTTAATCTTTCAGGTTCTAGGTCTCTATCTTAATGGTTCGAGGGGGTAACCTCGAGTATGCTAGCTACTTAGTGCAGACAATATTTTAAGATACGAATTCAGGCGTACTTAAAATATTGTACTTTCATACACAGGGTTCCCACGGTCCTTGAAAGTCCTTGCATTTTTTTTTTGCTAAATTTAGGTCCTTGAAAGTGCTTGAAAAACGTCTTAGGTCCTTGAAAAACTTGATAGGTCCTTGAATTTGTCCAATACTGCCGGCGGAAAACTGCAGAAAATATTTTGTCCTCTTTTTACAAATGCATGGATGATGGTTAAAAGCTCTCTAAAATACTTCAATTATCCATGGATGGACCCTATGTCAATTGGAAATTCTATTAGAAGCTTCAGTGTGAATTAAAAGAGAAATATTCCCACCAGGTCATATTCATTGGCAGTTGTGGATTACACATAACGAATAATGCTTTTAAACATGGTGAAAATGGGATATGTTCCTTCAAATTTTTATTTTCAGAAAGAATTGTTGCTGCATAACATTTAGAGAAGGTTGTGTAAATTATGGATAAATAATTTCAGAAACGATGTTTAATAGAGGAGAGGGGGGTTATGGAATAGTCATGGAATATGGAATACCTAAGATTTAGCTCTGTCTTTCATGCAGCCTTCACATGGAAATACACAGGATTAAAGGATTTCACCATTAACACCTCATTACCATTAGTGCTGAAAATGATTGTGCTGAATATGATTTTGTGAATTAACATGTAAAACCAGTAGGGTTGTTTTTAAAAAAATATAAATTTTAGTCCATAATACATATACTCTCTTCTCTCTATATAGGCAAAGCATTTAGGTATTATATTTGAAATTAATTATTGCCACAACAAGCATTGTTGCTTCTAGTAAAATAGAAGAGAATAATTTTTAATATTGGTCTTAGATTAAGGTCCTTGAAAAGTCCTGGAAAGTCCTTGAATTTCAATCTCATCATAGAGTGGGAACCCTGATACAAAAACTTACTTTCTCTGAATAAATATATCCTTTTTTTTGACAGATTCAAATTTTTAACATCCAAAATATAAGGGGTAGCAGCCATCCTGGAAATATGGTTCAATTAGTTTGGTCAGGAGTACGACCCAAAGTTTGAACTCCTTAATGTTAACTTTTCTTTTTGCATATTTTGCTACATCCCGAACATTTTAAGCAAATAGAAAAATTTATGTACACAATTATAAAATTTGTTAATTCAAAGATAATTCTTTGCAAAAAATAAATTTCAGTATATATTTAATATTTAATTTATATAATAGTTGAAAAAATTTTTAATTGTAAGGTATAAAATTTTTTACATCTTTTTAAAGTATCTAATTTTACATGTCAAAATACAAAATTTTAGCAAAATCAATTAACTAGTTTTAGAGAAATCGAATTTTTAAAAAAAATTTATAGTTGAAACTCGATTTCTCAGGAACTATGCAACCGATTTTGTTCAAAATTTGTATTTTGCCATGTAAAATCACATACTTTAGAATGATGTAAGAAATCGTATACCTTTTTGACCATTAGTAAATAAAATGATAGATAATTTCTGAAATTTATTTTTTGCTTTTGCATTTTTTTTAGTTTTAGATAAAAAAATTTTAAAATTGTGTGCAAAAATATTTCAATTCACTTAATAAGTTCTTGAGATTTGGTGAAATATACAAAAAGTAAAATTAACATTAAGCAGGGATGTGATTCTTCCGCGAATTCACGGATTTCCGCTTTTTTTCAGATTTTTCCATTTTTTTCACTAATTTCCGCATAAATTTTTTTGCACAAGTAAAAATATTTTATGAGGAGTTTAATTTTCCTCGGAGCATAAGTATTGAAGTCCTCATTCCCTCCTCTGAAGTTTCTGTAAAAATCTTTTCCTAGGGATAAAACTGGTTGACCTTTTTCATTAAGGGATTCTCATTAATTCGGAACTTTGGTTCGCTCTTTTGACCAAACTATGGAGATCATATTTCCCAGATTGCAGTTATTTTCTAGATTTTGGGGATTAGAAATCTGAATCTGACGAAAAGAAGGTATGTTTATTCAGAGAAAATATGATTTGTGTCAGATTTTGTAACTTAAAACATTATCAGAACTAATTAATTAGCATATTTGAGATCATCCCCTCAAATCATTAAGATAGAGTCCTAAAACATGAAGATCCAACTATTAGATAAAAAGTTATTTAGGGTGATCGGTTTTTTTTTGTTGCTCACTTTGTATATGTGTTATCCTGTGGACAACTAATTATCTCCAAACCTTTATTTGATATTATGATCTAGCAAGGAATAAAATTTTTTAACAAATCATTGTAAAAAAAATTTTCTTAGTATTTTATTAACTGCATATACTTATTTCGAAATATTTTAATTAAACATAAAATATAGTGATTGCTATATTTATATAATATTTTTGTTAAACATAAAATATAGTTAAGAAATTTTTGCAAAAATAATTTTCATTTTTCATAATGTTTCTCAAAAATAGGCCTTAAAAAGAAATTCTGGATCGACCCCTGGATACAATTTTCCTATTTGAATTCAATAATTATTGAAACCGTAATTACTCATTACGTCAGTTACGTATATAATTTATTGAACTATTTCTAATTCTGGTGTAATATTCACGAAATATTGAAAACTCTTTTAGTTCTTAATCTTTAAAAGGACGTAAATATCACTTTGTATTTTTTTAACTTTGAAATGGTCTATTTTTTGCCTTTTGTTTGTAACAGCTTAGTAAGCATTACTTAATCTTACATTACTAGCTGCTAGAAAATATTATAAAAAGTAGAAACATCATTAAAAATATGTTCAAAATTGTTAATGCAAGACAAATTAAACTTGTCTTTTGTAATTATTTCTTTTTTCTTCTATGTAATTGATATTATTCTTTATTTGTATACAGATTTAGCAGAAAGTGATTTAAATTACACAAGGGGTGTAATGAAGTATGGTACAATTCCCTATGCAGGAAAGGATGTCCTTATTCTTGGAGGAGGAGATGGTGGTTTGTTACATGAATTACTGAAAGAAAAACCAAAATTTGTTACAATGGTTGATATATCCTTTCTATTGTATATGATTTAAAGTTGCAACATATTGCTGTAAATTTTTTAGTGAGTTGTCATGCATAAGTAGTTAGATATTATTGTTATTTTAAATTGATTATTGCTTTTTAAACTAATTTATTGTAAAATTATTTAACTTAGAGGATTTTACTAAATTTATATATATATATATTTCTTTATCTTTAAAAATATTCTAAAAGCAATTTATGATGTTAAACCTCGTTATTAGGGTATCCTGCCTGTAAACGGAAAATTTTTTTGGCACCAAGAATGTCCGCTTAACCGAGGTTTCACTGTGTGTGTATATACATATATATATATAACCTAGATATGAGTTTAAGATAATGCCATTATATTAAATGTAAACATAATTGGATTATGTTTTTATTCTTTAAGGAATTATATTTACTTGAGAGCTTTAGAAGTTTATAAAGATACATAAATAAGAATACAATAATATACAATTTTTATTACAAGAAAAAAAAATTGAGATGACTGATTTTGAGCACTTCATACATCTTACATATCTCTCATATACTTTTTACACATATCTCTTTAATGACTTTGGTATCTGTGAATTTCTACAAGAAGTCTGTCAATGTCTTAAGTTAGAGCAAACTCGTAGCTCTTGAATTTCACGATAACTTAGCTTTTTTTTTTATATAAATTTTTTTCTAAATGTTTCTTTTCATTAATTTCATTTCTCCATTTATTAGATAATACTATTTTTTCTCAAATGTCCAAATTTTCCTAACTATTCAAAATTTTTCAAGATACTGCTTGTTCTCATTCTTTTTTTGTTTCTTAGTTTTTTTAATAAATTTAATTCTGTTTATTGATTTACCAAATAACATAAACTATCATAAATATTAAGAAATTTGCTTAGCCTTTTTAAAAGGCAAGTTTTTTTTTTCTGTCCGTCAGATATTAAATAATAGTTTTTTTAGCCTCTTTTATACTCTTTCAAAAAGACATATATTTAAACAAATATAGCAAGTCTATTTAACAAATTATTAAAATTTGGCTGTTTATAATTTAAAACAGATCAAACATATCGAAACTTATTTTTCCTTGTAATAATAAACTTTGTTTTTATTGAATACATTTTAAAAGAATTTCATTGTTATGTATCCATTTAATTGCATGTTGAAAGTATTTTTCTTAATTGGGCCACATTGACCAAATGGTTATAGATGCCTGTCGATTACATTTAAGAGGCTGTTGTGGTGATTCTTTAGACAATTTAGAAGGTCCAAATTATAAAGTAAGTATTTATTTAAATAAATTGTTAATTGATTAGAACTTATTAATGTAGTAGCTATATGAAGACTTGGAAAAAAATTAATGTAAATAAAACTTACAGAAATAATGTTAGGTCAATTTGTGCTGTCACCATCAGAAGTGCTAAACTGCATGTTCTGGCTACTCTTGATATTTTTAGTGCTTATGAAATAATAGTTTTTTAATGTATTTAAAATTTTAATAGCATTCAAAACATCACAATATGTTTACTAAGTCCTAGATGTACTTGTTTGATTTTAAAAAAAAGTTTCAGCAGCTAAATTATTTAAAATCTGATGTAAATATTTAATATCTCTCTCAATTATTTAAATCACTCTAAATGTTAGAGAAAACTTTTATGGATTTTTGCTGGAGAAGTTGGTAGATAGACCAGCTCTATAAATTAGCATTGCTTCAGGAGCTGTATTAGTATTGTATTTCTCGATATCTTTTAGTATGCGATCTTGTATTTATTTCCTTATATTATTTGCAAGGGAGTAAGTAACCTTAGTTTGTCACCAAGTGATTTAGGCTCACGTTTTTGTGATGTTAAGATAATTTATTTTGGTCATTTTTATTAAAAACTGTTATGTGTTATGCAATAGAAACGAAATTCATACTGTTTTTTAAAGGATAATAAGATTTTTGTTCCCTATAGTAACAAGAAATAATAACTGCCTTTTTTTTTTGAATTTGTGCCTTTTGAAACTTTACCAACTTTTATTTTCAACAAATTTTTTATAAATTTGTTAGTGATTATCTTAAAAATTGTCTTCTTTTTACATATAAATTAAGAGCACTAAAAATTTTAAGTGCATCTAATTCGTCACACTAAATGAGTTACTCTGAAATTTCATAAGAAATATTTTTATCATCAATGTTTGAGAATTTTATTTAATTTGAAAATTTGACATAAATATAATATATTTTTGCATGCTACATTATACTTTTAGCTGTGTCCCCTGCTTGCTGCATTCCTAACTCTAAATTGCTTCGCAGTCTTGGTTTCTTGTTTTGAAACAGAAATTTCTTTGAAAACAGAATTTTATTCCATTTTATATGTTTTATTAATCCCCTGATGAAATAATGATCTTTACCCTATTTTTTTTTGTAATTTTAAATCTACTCAGAAGACAAGTATTAGAACAAACACATCTTCAGTGACTTTTGGTGCAAATCTTAACTGGCTTCTGCATTTCAGAGATTGGGAAACTACTGAAATTTCCCAAAGGCAATAGATCTATGACCTTTGATGTAGTTGCCTTTGAGTATAGTTTTTGTTAACAGTCTAGCTTATGTAGAGAATTTATTTATTTAAGGGTAGCATAAATTTCTATCGTGATTTTTTGTTAAAAAAAATTACAGCTTTTTACTTGCATTGCAACTATTTGCTAGTCTCATAAAAAGTATGTCTAAGCTTGGCACTTACGTTACTTGCTTTATGCTTTTTTTGTGTGTAATATTTGTATATTTTGTAATAAAAATGAACTATCTTTATAATAACTCATTGATCAAAAATTTAGTAGGATAAATGATAGAAATTGATCATTTTCTGTATTTTTTGATGTAATATATTTCCAGCTGATTTTGCGATAATATTTAAAAGAGTTTAATATTGTATAACCAAAAGCCAAGAACCCTTATCTGTTTAAGATTTATTTTATGAGTAAATTGAACATTACTAATTTCAAATATAGTTATCACTATCTTTAAATAGTTAATTATTTCTTGAACTTCTATACTTGATTCTTTTTTAAAAACTAGCTCCTCAATAATTTGTATTTCGTAATTCAACTTGTATGATAATAACTATCCAAAGTATTGTTTCTAGTATTATATGTGGCTAAATAATTTGAAAATGTTTGTGCTCGATGTTAGCATTGCGTAATTATTTATTATGAAACTCGTTAATTATTATCTTTTTTTCTTCTTCTTTGCTTGCAACATCAGCAAAGGATGCTTATAATATAAATATTTCTAGATATAAATTACGTGTCCTACTTTTTTTTCAGCAAAGAATATATGGTCATTCTTAAAATGAAAAGTGTGAAAAGTTTTGAAAAAAAAAAAAAATATACTCTTTTTGAAGTGCAAAAGCCGTCAAATAATTTGAAATCATTTTGTTTCACTTTTCTTCTTTACCTATAGTATTAATATTGCATTTGTCAGGTAAAAAAAAAAGGAGGAATATAACCTGGATATCTTATTTCTTTGAAGGTCTGTTAATAGGATGATTCTATTACTACAGGGTGCGTAGCGTTTGTAAAAAGTACTTAAAGGTGCTTTTTTGGGGATTTCGTTTTTAAAAGCTTTTAAAGGTGCTTTTTTCAGCTGGCGTTTTTAAAAAATGCTTTTTTTTTCCGAATAATTATTTTTTTCCCCTTCAGTGATATCTGGTGGATCCCTTGCATTTCACGAAAAATGGGGAGTTTGGTACGTGATCATTCACGCGGACTTCATGTCGTACCCACGTTATGACTTGCGCATGCGCGCACACTTGAAACCGAAACCCGAGTACTCCAATTCGGATAGAGAATATCAGATCCTTATGAAAT
>NC_092204.1:71810832-71827141 GCF_043381705.1 Parasteatoda tepidariorum
ATGTATTAAAATAAAATATCATTCCCTCACTATTAGTGTCATTCCCTCACTTTTTAAATAGTGAAAATAATTAATTTACTTATTAATTAATTTGAAAAATAAATTAAAAAATTAATAAATTAATTTATTATAAATTAATTAATTATAAATTAATTATTTAAAAAATTAATTAATTTAAATATTAAGTATATTTTATAGGATATATACTTTCTTTATAATGCCATTACATATTTCTATTAATATAAAAAGTTTCAGAGCTTTTTATTCACTTTACTTTTTCGGGATTTTATGAACTGAAAAATGACAGTTTTCGTGAGAATGACCCATAAATCCTTTATTTATGGAAATTTCTGTAAACTTTTTTGCTGTCTTACTCATAGGTTATTATCGATGACTGTCTAAAACTTCTTGATCAGTACAAAGAAGAAGGAAGAAAATTTGATGTGATAATCAATGACTTAACAGATATTCCTATTGCTACATCACCTCAAGGTAGAAAATAAGTTGGACTCATTTTCTCTATCATTGATAAAATATTAAAATAGAAAAACAATGATTAAAATAGTTTGTCATATTTTTAAAGATATTTTTGAGCTGTGACAGCCAAAATAATATCTATCTAAAGTAATCTGAAATATTAATATAAAATTTTTCATGATCACCTGTACTGTTTTCTGAAAAATAAAAACCTACGGCACTCTATCACTATATTGGAAAGAAGGATTAGCTGCAAATATTTAACTGCATGTTAAAATAATATTGCATCTAAGGAACAGCAAACAGAACTCTATTTATCAGCCAATGTAATGTTGCACTGAAGTATTGGTTCATAGAGTTTTTTAAGTTTTTGCCTAAAATATTGGAGTATAGTTACACCTTCAAAATATTTTTATATTAAGAATTATCACTGATTAAAATTTCAATCATATAAAAGTTTATTCAAATTGTATAAAAGTTTGTACTAAATAGAGAATTTTGCCTGATAAAAACTATTTTCTGTAATGAATAGTAATATTAGTACTTATCTACAATTTATGTTCAAAATTTAAATGTAAGTAAATGTGAAAGAAAAATTTCTTGCTAAAATATCACAAATATTTGCCATATTTTTGGTTTTTTTTAGTATTTTGATATAAATAGGTGATAATGCTATTGTGCATTGCTGTTAATAATAGACACTAATTATGAATAAAATTTTTCCAGGAGAATTGTGGGATTTTGTGAAGAAGATTGTACTGAAATCTTTTGCAGTATTAAAGGATGATGGAAGTTATCTTAATCATGTAAGAAAATTATTTTTAATTCTTTTTTTTAATTTTGCAAATTATTTTCTGCTGCATTTTTTTAATACACTTATAAAAAAAAATTAAAGTGAAGCTTTGAATATAGTATTCTAATTGCTATTGAAATGTGTTATATGAAATGGGTAAATTAGGAATATTTTATTACAGAATAATTTTAAATTGTATTTACAAAGTTACATTATAAATTTTTTTACCTATAGGCAAATAAATTCAAATTTTTATTTTTAAAAAGCTAAATATGTTTGAAATGTGTTTTTAACTTTTGGTTTTACATTACGCTCTTATCTCTGACTAATTATCATTCAAAACTCACTTCTCATCTATTTTTTTCTCCTAAATATTTATTTTCCTTTAGATAAATTTGAAAGTTTGAGCAAAGTAATTATTTTCTTTGAACAAAATTACACACATAACAAAATTTATCAAGCAACAAACAGATGTTTCATATTCTTTTAATGAATCTTATAATTCATTAGTTAAAAGTAGCTATTGTGAAAGAATACTGTAATATTATGAGTACAGCCTACTATGCTATTACAACAAGTTTTTCAAGTCACCATCAAATTACTGATATTTAAGGTACAAAATGGAATAAATATTTATTCACATCTGATATTAATACGAAAATTGAAAAATGAATATCATTTCAACTTATTTCCTTCTTATAATTTAAAACCCTTTATGCTTATAAAATAAGCAGACAACCACACTACCAGCCAAATTACCTTCCTCGTAACAAAAGTAAAATCTTCTGCTTTTAGAAATCTTGCTGCATACTTTAAAAAGACATGCCATTTGTTCAAAACATCTGTTTCATGTCCCCATATCTCCGTTTCTAGTCTATTTACTATACTATTGAAAACAAAAGTCAGTGTTAATGACATAAATTTTGAGTTATACGAAAAATTTACATAATTACATTATGTTGACATAAAATTAGTCTTTTGTATTTAAATATTAAATAAGTGTTCTTACTTTTAGAGACAAGCTTGTTATCACTTGTTATTCACAGTATTGATATCTTACAACTCTATATTGTAAGTTATCAATACTGTGAATATTTTCTACATTTGAAATCAAAGAAAATATCTTCATATGTGATAAAATCAAAACTTTTTTATATACATATTTTGTATTCATTTTGATAGAAATACTTATAATTCAGGAAAAAACTTAAAGATTGCATTATCACTAAATGTAATATTATACTATTTTTTTTTACTTCAAGCATGTATTGTTTAAAATTTTATCCATTTTTAATAGTCCCGCAGTAGGCTGATTGTAGAGATTTTAAGCACTTCATTATTCTTTATAAAATAAATATAGGTCTTATACTTTTTATTTGTTACTTCTTATTTGTGTATTATATGAATATTTTAAAAATTAATATCTAGAAAAATATTATTGCTGGTTTTGATTTTTTTTTTTTTTTTTGGTAGAGTGTCTACATTATTTTTGAATTAATAGTAAAATAAAAAATATTTTTATTAAAAAACTAATTTTAGAACATAGTTATTTTGAAACATTTTTGGTTCTGTATGAATGCTATCAATTTTTACTAACTTACTTAAACTTACCATTTTCTGAGAGTAGTATTTATATTTTACCCTCCATCATAATAATTAGAATATCTCTGTTTTCCGATCAAAACAAGCGGTTTTATTGTATTTTTAACTTAGATTTTGTATCGATTAAGCAATAGTTTAATTAGTTAACTTTGTTTCTATTGCAAAATATTTTTGGCTGATAAATGTAATAATGAACTGAATTTTATTTTAGGCTTTGGGAGAAGGTTGTGTAGAACCTTTAAAAACTTATGAAAATATGCTTTTAAGTTTACCAATGAAAGTTAAATTTGAAAGCCACTGTGCATTTGTTCCATCATTTATGGAAAAGTATCCTTTTTGGTTATGCAAAATATCTAGTATGACTACATTTTTATTAGGTTTACATTATTTTATCTCTTGGTTTTGTGAAAATTGGTCCTTTGGGGAGATAGCTACTTAGTGTAAATAGAATTTTAAATTTTCTTTTCCATGTTTAAAGCTAGAAAAAAAAGTATTCAGAAATAAACTTAGTATACACAAAGTATGCAAGTGCTAAATTATATTAAGTAGTTTTACCAAATTTCTGTTCCTTTCTTCACATTTACAGACGTCCGGAATTGTAGTAAATTTAAATTAATCTGCCATTACAAGAAAGAAGTTGCTTACTATCTTTGGCTTATCCAATAACAAAATGATTTACTACAATTTCATTAGTCTACGAAATCTAATTGATTTAGTGTTTAACTTCTAGTTTTCCAAAGTAGCCTGTAATAAGTGAAAAACCAAAAATGGAAGAAATGAGCGGTATTGCTTTCTTTGCTACTATCGTATAGAGGATAAACTTCTTTCATGATCAGAGTCAATAAAGTGAACCACCATTATGAGCTTTTTTTTCCCTCCCGTTTTCTTCTAATAATTTTGTTGTTAGATTGATTAACTATGTGTTAAAGAAATACACAACAAACTCAATAAAAATCATACTTTAGTACCTTCTAAGCATTTGAAGTCTCAGTGAATTATTTTTTCCAGTAGCAAAGGACTAGAGGAGTAACTTTTGTATCAAGAGAGTTTAATAAAATTTTTGTCAAAACTTACAAACATGACATATTTATGTGTAGGTTTTGAAAAAAATTCTATTAATTAAAATTTATCAAATTAATAATACATAAACTTTTATACTGCTATACTCTGTTACAAGTTAAGAAAAAACCATTGTCCCTATGGCTCCCAGCGTGATTGAAAATAAAAATTGCCAACTCTTGAAACAACTTTGCACAGTCTTCTTTTTGCTTGCTTTCTTAAATTGTGTGGAAGGGGGAAAACAAAACTTATTGAATAATCACTAAACAATTTAAGAATTAATTAAAATTGTAACAAATACACACCTTTCTGTTCTCATAAAAAGAAACTGATGAAAGAATAATAGTTATTGTTTCTTGCAAGCGATATTCTTCCAAAGTGAATTACAAAAGTAAAAATTCGTTATCTTGCATTTGATCTGTTAAGCATATCATGCACCATTTCTAGTGGTCCAATCAAATTCAATGTTCTTTGAGGGTTATATAACTTGTTAAAGGTTTAATTAAAGTTGACAGACTTTTAATTTCATCTTTTGTGTCCCTCATTAATGGGTTCTTATTTATTCCATATCAAGTGAGGCATGACTATTTTAGTTCTAAATACTAAATTTATTTTTAGGGATACTTTTTAATTCTGTTGCCTTAGCTACAGATTTCTTCCAAATTTCTAACTTTCAGTTAAATATTTGTCAAATCATTAGTAGTGTTTGATATCAGTTGTAGAAAAGTTTTTTTAAATCTTTTATTAAGTGTGCAGAAAGCATTTTTTACTTTAATTAAATATTCCTAGAATTTTCCATTGACAAAGCTTTTCTAAATTTAGTTACAATATTCCACTTTTTTAATGTACTGAAAGTACTGTTACCTTAACATCTGCATAACTTTTGACATGATTTTTATAAGATAAATTTTCTTTACCTATAAAAAAATTTGGTATGTAGTTGACTTTTTTTATTGAAAGTTACATTAATTCCCTTTTTTCCCCCTATTGATAACCATGTTTCAATTTCAACTTCGATTTAAAAATGTTCCAACCCTTTTTTTTAGTTTGAAGTTTAATGAAATTATCGCTTTCGTATTGCATCTTTTTTCCAAATCTTGTATGTAATATAACGTAATGTCATATAAGATTTTTACGAATGACATTAAAAAAAAATTAGTCCAATTTAAGCAAAGTGTTATTACAAAAATTGTGTATGAATAAATTGTACATTTGTAATGGTTTGGAGTGAAAAATGTGCAGAAATATATTATTGTCGACTTGGAAACAGAAGTAGATAAAATCAAAAGATTTTTGTACTCACAGATCTAAAACCTTTCTGAAAGTCAAATGTTGTTCTGCACTTAAGTATTGAAACTCTAAAACATAAATTAATAATTGAGCAATAATAACAACAATAATAATAAACATTGTAAATTGCTTATTATTCAAAACTATGACTTGGTTACTATAAATATTAAATTCTTTAATTTGATTAATCATAATTTTTACAAAATAATTGATATTGCATACTATTACTAGTTTATTATAATTACTTCATTGAATAATTATATTTTTAAATTCATTAATTAATATTTGTTTACAGTATGTTCATACTCCTTAACCATTTTCTAGTTGGGTATTTTATGAAGTCAAGAAGGCCTGACAGAACTGTTTAGCGCTTTATAAAAATCTTCAGTATCTACTTAATGTTTTTATAGTTCTCACATATAGTAAATTTCATATCCTTGGGTTTGTTTTATAGCATTGACTTATCTATAGTACTTGTTTTTACTTTGTCTACAATTTTTTTTAAATATTTTTGTTAGTAAACTGTATGCTAGACAAATTAATTTCAGTTATTGCCAACAGTTTGGATTACGTTCCAAATGTACTCAAACAGTATTGGATTCTTTATTATTCTTGTCATGTACTGGCCAGCGCATATATTTATTAAAATTTAAAGTATAATTTTTATTTTATTTTTATTTGCATCGTAAGGAAAACTGTATTCTACATAAGCGTAAAGAAAAAATGTTAAAAGTTATTTTCTTTTGGATGTAACTATCATTGTGTTTTGTGGTAGTGGATTTAATCTTTACCCTTCCATCCTTTTCCGTGTCTTTTTTTTATTACTAATTTTCCGAATTTGCAAGATAAGTGAAAATCTGTAAAATATATTTTAAATTATTAAGCATAATTACAATTAAACGATCTTTTTTATTACAAGATTTTGTCAATTATTAATTGTATATGCTTAGATCAAAATTTTTACAGTATTTTGTTTAAAAAAATTATGTTTATTTCATTATATTGAATAGTTCTAAGGCTTTTGCAAAAATTAAATGCATAGTTATATTTTCGTTTTAGTTTATTTAAAAATTTAATGCACAGACTTCTCTTATATAGTATTAAATCTAATGTTGTTAATTTGCTAAATAGTAACGATATGTTACAAATTACACATGGTATTCATTCATTTGCTATTGCTTTTAAATAAATAAATACCCAAAACTTTGTAACTAACTTTAATTTTTATTATAAATGACATAATCAAATAATTAAAAACATGTCAATACTCTTCTACTGATAATTTTTATAATGAATTAGTAATCGAGTGCCATCCTTTTTTAACTTAAATGATAAATAAAATACTTCTACTTATATTTTAAGATATTAGTTTGTGCCAAATATTTTATCTTGATTGTTCAAATATCAAAATCAGACATTCATAGTGTGCTTTGTGAATCAAAATATGTCTTTTCTTGATTTGAAATCCGTTGCTGTATAAGTACAATGTGATTTATTTTGGTTACACATTATCTGATTTATTTTATCTTATTTGTGTAAGATATGTGATGCCTTCTTTTTTTCTTCTTCTTTTTTAGTGTTTACAAATTATTTATTATGCAAAAAATTATTTGGCAAGTGTGATATTTTAATTTATTGTGTAAGAAAAACTGTGAATTTTGTACCTTTTTTTTATTTAACAGTATAAACATTTTATAAAAATATTTATCTATGACAGAGATTACTTAAGTATACTTAATTATAAACCTTTTAGTAAAATGTCAAGTTCAAGATATACTCTATCAAAAAATTTGCTCATCTGTGTTTTACTTTTTTTGTATGCAAATTGTATTCAATAATTTTGCATTTGTTGATCAATGTGTGATATAGATATAATTTTATGGCATAAAAGTATTATACCTTTATTAATGTTCAAAGTAATTTGATTGGTCAATATATATTTGGTGCTAATTTACAACATTATTACTTAATAATACAATTCACAATATTTGTATCAATTAGCATATTAATTGCGATATACCTTGTTTTCTAGTCTTTGAAATATCAATTATGATTAGTTTAATGCTGTGTTTTTAATACAATAATAAAAGTATAAGTAATGTTATAACAAATTTGTGAAATTGTTTCATATTTTTCTTTTAGAAATCTGGTGGAAATTTTTGAAATTTTTTTTTAATGTAAATATAAAAAAAACAACAACAATGTATTTTAAATTTTTTTTTTAAATGCAGATAACTGATGTAAAATTAAGAACTTAGTTAAAATAAGAAATTAGTTTTTGGCAGTTCCACCATAATTTTTTTAAATATAACACTAAGATTAGCATATTTACACATTAGATATGAATTAAACTGTGCGTCTATTCAACTGCACAATCGTAAAATTAGTAGTTAGACTTGAAATTCTTCTAATTAATTTAATTTTGTTTGGGGATCACCTTTGTTGTGATAAATCTGTAAATACACTATTAAACCATGTAATTCTTAATTTGTTAAGTTTAATTTAACATCAATATTGCTTAATTAGTTTGTGAAGTTTGCATCAACCACACAGTGTCTAGTGCTTCAAGTTATTTGAATACAGGGTTTACTGCAAAAAGTATGCACATCAAAAATTTTAAATAATGATATTAGAAAACGTAAATTGACATAAGTATCTGAATAATTATTAGAAACACCTCCAGGCAGTCAAACTTTTTTTGAAATTTTGCATTCCACCTGCCTTACTCGCTAGTGATTTCTTAAGTGACCTTGCTTAAATATTGATTTAGGATCGTTAATGTTAATACTTTTTTCGGAAATGTTTTAAAAACAAATAATATAAAAAATAAAAAAAATTAAGTCAGTTTCTACTCTGGTCAACAAAGAAAAATTTTATTTCAGTTACTCTTTATTAAATAATTACAATTAATATAAATATGTATATGCATATGACAGAATCACAATATTAAGTGGCAAAATAGAAAGCGAATTCCTTCAATTAATTAATTAAATTTAATTAATGAATTAATATTTGAAAAAAATGTATTTGAACTTAAGTGGATGAATAAAAAGTATTTTATTAACGATTGAAAATACGTAGTAGGAATTGAATGAAGAATCTAGCAATTTAAAATCCTGTACATTAGCACTTTGAAAGTGACGCATATTTTTAATGAAGTTCCCGTCGGGCCACACACACTGTTGTGGTTTAGCAATGCAGCTAAATCTGCTAACATATTAAAATAAATGAAAATTTGATTTTGTGATAATTGAAAATTATATAAGTTTTCAGTAAACTTAAAGCAATGTAATTCTTTTAGTTTTAGATCATATTTTACTCTTTTTGTTCCAGAGCAACTGACGTGGCACTCAATGTGTTAAAGTAGTTTTTTATTTATTTTAAAATTCAAATGTTAAACATATTGCATCATTTCTGATATTAAACTTACCATGTTTTTGCTAGTCATCACATGTGTGTGGGTGTTACATTTGTGTTTGTTAATCGTTGTGTTATAAAGTGCTGTGATGACCAAAGATTTTTATTATCTATTTCTATTGATGTTTAATTATAAGTTATTAATATATGGTTCTCTTGAAAGATCTGATGCACAATGCTAATATAATCACCATTAACTTTAATTATAAATTGTTCCTTGTATGCATCTTATGTGTGCTGTTTGTAAGTTAATTCTTTTATCTTTACTCATAAGAACTTATTTTTCTTTGAAACTCATTGAACACAATCATTCTTTGCCATTCCTTAAACCTTATCGTTCCTGAATGTTTTATAAGATTGTGAAATATTCATTTCCTCATTTTTTTTTTATCCATTCAATATATTCCTATTTTTTACAAAGTTCTGTGTGTATGAATGTTACATTTTTCTAACTCACAATTTTTGAAATCATCTTAGAATCTTTCCCTGCTAATTGTGAATTCAGTGTCAAATGATGTTTGTATAGTTAATATACAAATGTTTGGCAATTGTGATTTACCTTGGAATAAATTAGATTTCTGCATCATTTAGTTTATTTACTTCCATCCATTTAACATACATATAATACATTTAAATTAACCTGAAATCAGAAGTATTGTAATCAAACGTTTTAGTAAATTACTCAAATCCATTCAGTAAATGTTTTTAAGATAGCGTTAAAAGTGTATAAAAAACTTATTTATATTTTGTAAAAGTATTAAAATTAGCTTTTAAATTTAGCACAATGTATAAACTGTCACTGTAGAAAATTGTCTTTTTTTAAAGGAAAAAAAATCTTACGCTTTGTTTTATCCAAAAATTATATTTTTGGATAAAATAAAGTATAACAAGAAATCTGAAAATGATTATGTAATGGTTCTAATTTTAAATTATGATATAATATAGACAATATGCAACAAAAGTTTTTAAGTGGCACTAATTATAACATATTTCTATTTAGAAAAGAATCTATGCATCCAATGTTTGTATAGACTTCATGTTTGGGTTTAATCAAGGAAAACTTTATAATATTTTTCTGTTAAGAACTTAACATGCATAAATTTTTGAGAATCTAAAGCTATAGTCTTACCAGGGTTGCCGGATTTAGCCAGACCAATGAAAACAAACTTTCTTTTTGAGCAAATATTTTTCAGAAACTGTAATGGAGGAGTATAAAATTGTTGATAAATGCATTGCCATGATTTTATATTAAGAACAATGCTGAGCAGCAACTTTTTAAATAAAATATATGAATTGTTTTCAAATGACGTGCACTTAGATAAAAAAAAAGTTTAAAAAATGCCCAATTTAATAAATATTTATTTCAAATTTAAAATACATTCTGAAGTTCTAAAAATATTCTTAAAATTGAAGCACAGCTAGGATGAATAAGAACATAAATGAAATTTGTTTAAAACATTTTGGGACAAAAACGTCCGATTTTGAGAAAAATCTGAAGTAGCTATTACTTATATAACATTTTATCTATTTATGAAATAAATGCCGTTTAAGAAAAAGTAAAAATTAATTTCAACTTCGAAAATATTAAAAAGGGAAGCAACTTCTGTTGATAAATCTTGATATCCTGAATAGTAAAGTTAATCTGCACAGTAAAATTTATATTAGTACAAGTATAGTTAGTTTCTGATAAAAAAATTTAAAAAAAAAAACTACCCTTTGAGTTTAATTAAATATAATTATGTGGTTTTAAATTTTTATTTAAAACTTAGAGTATGCAATACGTTTAAAAAAACTTTCTTAAATGGTTAGATTTGTAAAACTTATCAACAAAATGTTAATCTTTTATTAAATTATGAATAACTACTTAGGATGAAGTTTTATTTTCAAAATACGTACATTGCTTATGTAAATATTTTTGAAATTTTGAACTTATTTTTTTTCCTAAGTTTTTGTTACATTTTAGTATATTATAGTATATTCAACAACTCAAAACTTCGATGTATGTATATCTATATATATACACAAGTATTTTTTTTATGTAGTATTAGTACTGATACTAATACATAATTTGCGTAAACAAATATAGTCATCAATAAAGTAAATTAAAATACATGTACGTTATTTTGAATAATAAAATAGCCAATAAAGACTGGTTTTTTTTAAAAATCAAAGCCGGCTTCCTGAAGTAGCAGAAAAAATATTTAATGTACAGTGAGTAAAAAAAAAGTGAGAAACCTTAATATCCTGTTTTAATGATTGGATTTCCAGGAACTAATTGTCAATCTCTATAGTTCAAAGGGGGTATACTCAAACTAATTAATTAGTGCTTACATTAATTAGCTCTATGTATTAATGCACAGAATCAGGCACAAAAAAGTACTTCCTTTGAATTGAGAGGGGGAAATCTGGGCAGTATGATCCCAATAAATTAATCAGAACAGCGGTCGAAATTTTGACGCCATTTAATATTAGTTCTTCTCTTTGCTTATTTTGTCAGGTCTCGGGAAGCTTTTAAGCTAATCGTATAACTTTTGCACACAATTATATAATTCGTTGATCTAAAGATAATTCCATGTAAAAAGTGATATTTTAATAATTGAATTTTTTATTTGAGAAAAGAGTAGTAGAATATTTTTTGAATAGTTAGGTCTACAAATTTTTACTTAATTTTGAACCATGTAATTTTAAATGACGAAATACAAAATTTAAACTAATATTGGTTTAATAGCTCTTGAGGAGTTTCTTATTTGAAATTTTATAACTTTAGATTAAACTACTCAACCGATTTTGTCATTTGAAATTTCATTGTCTAAAATGGTGTGAAATTTGTAAACCTAACTATTCAATTTTTTTCGATTCTTGAAAAAAAAAATTATTTTAGTTGCATTATTGGATAAACTAATTTGAATTTTATAATTGTTTCTAAAAGCTTTTCGATTCACCTAAAAATTTACCGATGTACGTATGACGAAATACGCAGAATTGAAACAAACATTAAAAACCCAAAGCTTTCGAAATTCATATTTCAAAATATTAAAAAAATTTTCAACCACAAGACTAAATGAATTTCGAACTTAATTTACACAATGTTTAGAAAAAGCATACACCAAATTTATTTTCTGCAGATATAAAGGGGTGCGGAAAGAAAACAATAAGTGATTGACCACATTCCTACCTTGAAACTAAAATTTTCTCTTAGAAGGATATCCCCCTCACCTTTAGGAGTTCCCAACTCTATAACGGGAGTTCCCAAAGTGGGCACTGAAGGTGTGTTGGGAGTCGTTAGGATTTGATAGAATCTTAAAAATAACTTACAGAAGAAATAATTGTAAATGTTAAATATTTACTAGGCTTTAGTACTTACAATTTAAAAGTGATTATTTTTTTTTATATCTAAAAATCATTTTAATCTTTATCTCTTCATATGCTATTAAAACAGAAAATTTTGAAAATATCAGTTCAGTCAATTTTGTAATGAAATCAATATTCTCACAACTCTTATTGTTGTTATAGGTAAGATTTTTTTTAACCCTAGAAGTCTGAAGCAAACTGTTCTTTTTCAGAAAAGTATTTTTAAATTTGTTGCTTTTTAACATTACCATTGCGGCTCAGGGAATACAATTCCTCCCAATGAGTTGAACCGGGTTCGAATCCCAACAATGACTGGTCGATTCGAATTTCGCACCAACCACAGTGTGCTGACTTAAAATATCCTCAGTGGCAGATGGATCATGGGTTAGAGTTCCCTTGCAGTCAGGCTAATCGTGTTCGTGGTTTTCCTTTCCATGTAACGCAAATGCGGGTTAATTTCATTAAAAAATCCTCCACGAAGGTAAGTTTCCCCAATACTTGATCCAGGAGTTCCCTTGTCTTCTGGATTGGATTCAAAATTACAAGGCGACAGAGTTGAACGTTGGTAGTCGTAATCCCTAAATTGGGTTGGCTGTTCAACGACAGTTATAAAATAAAATGTTTCACTGTGAGCAGCGATGACTTAGGGGATCAAGCGTTTGGCTCCCAATGAGGTGAACCAGGTGTGAATCAAAACGATAACGGGTTGATACAAATTCTGCTTCCAGTTCACACTGACCACAGTGATGACATAAAATATTCTCAGTGGTTGATGGTTTTCGTGTTTTTTCTCTTCAAATAAAGAAAAAAGTCCTCCACGAAGGCAAATTTCTTCCAATACTTGATCTTGGACCTCTCTTGTCTTCTGAATTGGATTCAAACATACAAGGCTACGGGGTTGAACATTGGTTGTCGTTAACTCAAAATCGGGCCGGCTGTTCAACGACAGTTATAAAATAAAATAAAAATGTTACGACTGTTTGTGAATTTTATCATAGTTAGTTTCAAAGTTATTTTACGTTTTACTTTATAGTTTCAAACCCAAATTCTTATTGTTAAAAGTGGAATACAGTACTTGTTTTTTATCCCATTTTAGTGATTAAAAAATTATGTAGTTTTTTTGTTGACTACATTGTAGTTGATGCGATGTAATATAAGACATTTATGAAAAATTGAAATTTTTTAAATCTATGGCTTTCTGCTCAATTTATAGACATTCCTCTAGCATATGTTATAGGCATTATGTTTCAGTGGATTGCACTGAAAACGTTGTGAGTAGATATGTACCGCGATCGAAAAGTGTCCGAAATTTACAAATGGAGATTTTTCTTTGAATTTCTATATAAGCGAAACTTCCCTAAAAATTGACTTTAATTTTATATATAATTACATTCAATTTATTACAAGTTGCTACATGATTTTTATAAAATGTGGTTGAAAACCCATTGATTAAAATAGAGACCCCCTATTATATAAATAACTTGAAATATTTAATACTAAATTATTTTTAGTAGTTTTTTTGCTATTAATCTACTTTAGTATTTCTTAAAAATATTATGTTGCATATCTATCAATCTTGGACGATATTGTGATTTTATCTTGCACATAATAGAAAACATTTGTCAAATTAATCAATTCCAACAACAATAGGAATATCTGACAGCCAACCCATGTACATTTGGAAAATTATATGTTGTTATAAGTTCCCAACATAACTTGCAGTAGAATGAAGTTTTCAATATTTGCTTTTAAGGGAGGAAAAAAAAAGAGATCTGTAAAAAAATCGTTTTTTTTCTTCTTCCAAATCATCAAACCGGGTTGTTTTTATTTTTATTTTTAAATCATCAAACTTAGTAATGAATAAATCTTTGAAACTCTTTAATGTATCATAACATAAACTTAAATGGAACATAAACGTTCGCGCCACACTGGTACGCGGGCTGTAGTTTGCCATCTATGAAGTATTGTATAGTTTCTAGTAATTATGTGAAAATGTGTGTCTGCCAAAAATGTATTTGATCAAATAATTTATGTCCTAAGAATTTTTTATGGTTTATTTAATATATTATATTATATATTCAGTTATTTAAACAGATTCTAAAAGCTGTAGAATTTATTCTTAAGTTTTAAAATGTTCTTGCAATGAGCGTGAAGGGAAGCTGCATACATTTACACGAATCTGAATTTTAATGTTCTTTATGAAATACCCAAATGGCGACTAGGGTACAAAACTACCAGCGTCACACAAGACCCTACCCAAACTAAAAAAATCAACGAAAAAGAACAAAAATCAATCGCTCAGCAAACCACCTCCAATTACCTCTCGTGACAAAACGAACGTTTTCTTTTGGTTCTTATATCATATTCGATGATTATAGCTTAGGACGTAATCAGAACCTGCGGGTAGGTCTTCAATTGGATCCAACTAAAGAAACAAAAACATTCGGAAAGAAATTACATACCGGGCGAAATCATTTCAAGAAAAGATCCAAATACGGGAAGGGCTTGGCCTTTCAAAAGAAAGGACATCTGTGTTTCTCTCTAATCGTCAATCATTAAATCCGTTTCCTTTGGAGAAAAGGACAGTTTCAATTCAACACAAACAGAGGCTAATTGACACGGCCACACCTCTTATCTCCCTTTTGCTTGTGGTACCAGCAGGACAAGCATATTTCGCGGCACCCCTTGCTGCAATTATCCAACTGCAATTACTAAAGTCATTTAGAAGAGAGTCCAGGAGTAATTTTCCATCTTCAAGCAAATGCCCCAAGAAGAGGTGCGTTTGTCCCTCGTATTATAGTTTGGTTTGTATTTAACAGGGGAAGCCGAGAAAACGATTATTCTTTTTTCTCTCTTGTTTCATTTCATTGTTCTTAAAGAGCCAGGCATGGCTGTTAGGACCATACGAATAAGCTGTTGCGGCTCGCAAGACTGCAGTTTTTTTCTTTCTTTCTTTCTTTCTTTCTTCAATCCTTTTCCTTTCTAAATCGCTGAACTCGTTCACCTTCACTTTTTGATTTCGGGATTAAGATAAGATGTTTTGATAAGAATGACAAATTGTTCAATTTAATTTCCCCTTGAAAAGAATCGTATGCTTGAAAAACGGCAATTCATCTCCTATTGAGGAAAATACTAAATAAAGTGTTTTGATTTCTCCTAAAACTAAATACTAAAAGTGGTTATTTTTCAAGAGATAAGTGTTTTTAATTATATTAATTTATTTGGGCAAGTCAAGCATTTTAAGCGACACACATTTAATGAAAGTTAAATAAGTAATATTTTAGTCAAAATAATTTAAAGTTCTATTTATTATTATTTTTTTTTCTGTCTGGAGGGGGGCGAGTTTTGTCTGATTTTTCACATGCTGCTAATACAAAATTATTAAATAGCCTCTATGATTCAATGGTTAAAGCAGGGTTCGTAGTTGTCCTGATATTTCTGATAAAAATATTTTGTCCTGATTTCCAGTTTTTTGCCCTGACATTCCTGATTTTTATATACCCTATTTTTCTACAATACAAATACGGATTTTTCTAAAGCCAGATTTGAGAAATCAAAAAATTTCTTTCTTTGATCTATAATCTTTTTTTTTAATAAATAATGTTAGCATAAATCGTAAAATTCCATAGCTCCTGTTTGCTAATTGCATTCAAACAAAACCTAGTCATGAATTGATCGATAATCCACTAAAATTACTTTTGTACAGAATTAAAGGACGCATATTTATGGTGTTTTCATTTCGAGATAATTGAAATCCTAGAAATTATTTGATTAAGGAATCTTATTAGAATTCCTTATTAGAAATTATTTGATTAAGGAATTATTTGACTAGAAATTATTAATCCTAGAAATTATTTGATTTCGAGATAGTTGAATCTCGTGAAATTATTTGATTAAGAAAATCTTGAAATCAAAATTTTTAATTACATTTTGAATGGAGGAATATTAAATAAGTAATATACTGGTTATTAGTGTATCAGTAGGGGAGAGTGGGGTCAATTGTAACATTTTTTACTTAACTATTTTTAACTAACAAAAAATCCATGTGGTTATCAGGAAAGTACGACAGACGAGTAAAGTAGACTATCCTCTACAAGGAAAAAAAAATAAATACCTTATTTTACATGTTATTATACTAGTTATTAACAATTTATAACAGTCATGCACTTGTTACAATTGTCCCCACTTACGGGTCAATTGTAACAGTTCATAAATTCAACTAAAACATAGTTAATTATACATATTATCATAGTTGTGATATATTTTTTTATTGATCAAAATAGTAGTGATATTTTAGGAGTAAAAATAATAATGAGCAGA
>NC_092204.1:71828750-71899792 GCF_043381705.1 Parasteatoda tepidariorum
ACAAAAGTTAAACTTTTCTCCACTTTGATAAATGTAAACTAATGCGAACCTTACAATTAAATTATTAATTCCTTCGTATATTATTGGTTTAAGTTGTCGAAAATTAATATTTCAATTGTAAGGTTCGCATTAGCATACATTTATAAGAGTGGAGAAAAGTATCTATAGCCATTATGGCGAACTAATAAAGTTTGAAAATATCCTATCTGTAACTCCGAACTGCTCGACCGTAGCGCTTCAAAACCGGCGCCAATCGATTCCTCGTGGCCAAAAACCCCAGACCCCCAAGTTTACCGGAGTTTATTAATTCTGGGGCGATTTTCGACTTGGCAACCATTCCTCGTATTATAGTATAAGATATATCTTCTCTCATTATATTAGATCAGAACAATACTTGAACTCACCACATAAAGATAATTGCATGTCGGGTTCCTCCCACACCCTATCCAACCAACCATCCAATTTTTTGGTAAGGTTATTATATTATAAAGCTTAGTTATAGAGATTTTCAATTGAGTCGGTTTCTTCGGCTTGCTGCATTATTAAAGTTCCTTTTTCTTGTCTACTACGTATTTAAAATCTGACTTTTTTTTGTTGTTGGAGAAAAGAGGATGAACTTGATCTAGATCTTAGTGTTACTCAGATATATCCATATTCATATTCACATATTTTATTATAGTCTCTGTAACAAGTTAGACACATTTTTATACAGCTTGAGAAGGACAGGGATAAATTGATATGCATGGTTTCAGAATTGATGACTGATTTAATATATTCACTTAAGCCTCGCAGCATTGGAGGAGGATATACCACATAAGAGTTTCACTTAATGTTTTCAAAGTATTCCGAAGGTTGAAATTTCATTTTCGGTATTACGAAATTCGGTCTTTGCTCATCAATTTTCTGATAACCAACAATATCCCCCTGTACATTTTAAATTAGATCAATTTGGGGCATTGTCCCGAAGACTTAGAAACTCACGATCGTGTTCCTTTCCCCAATTTCAGGCTACTAACTTTTTTCAGGAAGCCCAGCGACATGGAAAATCTGGAAATATCAGGGAATGTCTAAATTTTCTTTAGTTAAACAAGGAAAGGTTTTGAAACAACAAGCGATCGGTGCTTCCGTGGTGAGCTTCACTAAGATGCAAGAAATTTTCTCCCATATTTCTTCCAAGTGGTTCTGAAGTTTCGGATTGTTTTTTCAACATTAATTCCTCCTTTTTTCTATCGTTCCCTTATGAGTTTCTTAAATATAACGTATAAAATGATAATTTACTACGTTATAACGGTATGTGAATTTCTAATTTGAGCTATCACTTTTTGAAGCGTTTGAATTTGTGAAGATTCCATCGTAATTTCTCATCTTTTGATTATAGCTTTTTGGAAATGATTTATAATTTTCAGCCTCTTTCACATGGTTTTTCGAATTCCAATATTTTTATACAATTCTTTTAAGAAGTGCGAATTTAGAATTTGAGTAATTCGATTCAAGTGATTCCATGGTAATTTTACGTCGTTATATGATGGATTTTCAGAAATTATTTATCATCTTTTTACTTCTTTTCGCATAGTTTTTCAAATTGTGATATTTTAAATACTATGTTATATTACGACATGCGAATTTCGAATTTGAGTTATCACTTTTTGATTAGTTTACTTGTTTATCAGTTTGATTAGTGTCGATTCCATCGTAATTTCACGTCATTTGACGATTGTTCTTTCACAAGTTATTTACTTTTTTTCTTTCGGTTTTTTAAATTCAGATATTTTTAATACGGTGTCCTTACAACGAAAGAATTTCGAATTCTAGTTATTACTTTTTGGATGTGTTCGATACCTGACGATTCCATAATAACTTCACGTCAATGAGTACGCCATTTTTCAACTGTTATTTATCATTTCTTCAGCTCTTTCGCCTCTTGTGCCTTTTGAACTTAACACGAGTCGTACTTTTTGACTCGCTCAATTCTCATTTTGAGTGGATCCTAGAAAAGCCCAGGGCTAAAGAGAATAGAAGGGCTGGTTCACTCCTTTGAACTATCTCTCGCCGCGCCGATCCTCCGACGTCACTCCAGTGACGTCACTTTGGCGCAAAGCTCGCACTTTTACTTCAAGAACGGAGCGTTTGGCCTTACTAGCTCTAACTAATATTGGATCATTTCTTTTTGCGAGATATTCTAAGACATTTGTTATTTTCTATAATGACTTTCCTCAGTTTTTGCAGTGAATTTACAAGAATTTAAAACTATTATCGAAATGCCAGTTTGCGCGATTGCAACTTGCAAAAATTCTGATATAAAAACAAAAGGAAAAAGTATAATTTTTCGCGTGTTCCCTAAAGTAAATGAACAACTATGTAAAGAATGGATTCCGAAATGACACAGTTAATATAAAACAGCAATACGTTTATTCTGTCGTAAAGAACTTTTATAAAAATTCATTATCTAAATAGAAACCGCCTCGTTACTTCATAAAGAAAGGCAGGTGAAAAGAATTAAAAAATAGATAAAGTCAAAGAAAATTAAAATGTAAGTAAAAAGTATAAATAAAATATATAGTATATAGTTGAAATTCTCCTAATTTCATAACATATTTTTTAATGTAGTTATTCTAAATATTTATGATTTTTTTTAAAAATTATATTCTCTTCAATTTAAATATCTATAAATTATATCATCGTAAATTTAAATGTCTATAAACAATTGTAAAATTTCTAATGTCATTATGAACCTAAATTATTATTTTGTTTCAGTAATTAGCGTTTAAGGTTGATGTTTCCTAATGATTAAGTATGAACAAATTGCTATTAACGACATATTTTAAAATCAGGGATTCTAAATTTAACTTAACTTATCTTTATAAAAGAATATGTAGATAAAAAAAGTGTCGATATATGCCTTCATTTTTCTTAATAGTTAAAGTTAAAACTGAACTTTTTAAAATAAAGTATTTATCGTGTCATTTTCACCAACTAGCAAAACATTTTTATAAGTTTAAAATGGTATTTTTTTAATATAATAACCAAGAAAGTTTTTTTTGAACTATGTTTATGAACGGAAATAATGTGTTAATTACGTAAAGTTTGAAGGCTAATAACCAGAAAAAGTCTTACTTATTTTTACAAAGAGAAGGATGCAAGGTTATCATATCTTTGCTTGCGATCTCCGAGATCTGTGGACACAGTGACGTCATGAGGAGTGAAATCGTAGCTTCAGCTCTAAGAGCGGAGTGAACTAGCCCTTCTATTCTCTTTAGCCCTGAGAAAAGCCTACCCCGTGGCGATTTTTAAAAATCTCGCCAAACTAGGTTTTTGGAAGATATTTCGGGGAGATATGTTACAACCTTACAGAGCGTCTGTTTAGATTATTTTTTATTTTATTTTATTAAAGATATTTTAATAATTTGTTATAATTAAAATTTTTTTTTAATGATAAAACAACAACGTCGATCCAAGTAATAATCGCCAACTTGGCGAGATTTCAAAAAGTCGCCAAGTGGTGGGCCATTCTGGGATTTTACCCACATTAAAAAAAAAAGAAAAAAGGAAGACTTGATTTTTTTTCAAGTTCTTAAAACATTTCAATAGACCACGTAACGAATTACTTAAAAATTCAGAGCGTTTTTTAAAAAATCGGGGCTTGTAACTGCTGTTCAAGTTTCAGAACAATCGAGGGAATGGTTCTGGATTTATAAAAGGCACACACACAAACTTTTTATTTTATTGTTATAGATAGTATCGAGAATAAAGCTCACCTTAGAGCTATAAGTGAATTAAAAAATTTCAATGAGAACTCAAAACACCTTTTAATTTAAGGACTGACATTTATTGACTAAGAGGATATGAAAATCATAAATTACTCGCTAATCGTACTACCGACGTAATCACATAGATACAATCAAAAATCAATACAACTTATATCTAAATGATTAATACGACTTCATTGATTATAAAATTTTATGTATTAAACTAATTTAAGATTAAAAAAATGCAATAAGTTGCAATTTGGAGAGAGAAAAAATAGGAGTAACAGTAGTTTAAAATGCATTTAGAAAACTATAACTTTGATGTTCATACAAATGGAACTACGGATTTCGAAGTTTTTTATCAACACGTTATTGGCGTGGAGAATTTAACAATCGTAAACCTATTTGTAGAACGAGTGTAATTACTTAGGTTATTCGGTAAAAATTGCCTTTACATACTCTTTGAATTTTTTTCAAAAATTAGTACGAAAACATATGGAAATTGAGGATTGCAAATTAATGTTTATGCGGAGAAAAAAAATATTATCGAAATCTAACGAATTACTACTAAAAGAAATTTTTTTTTAGTTGATTGCAAGATTAAATAGAATAGATAGAAGATTTATGGAAACACCTTTAATTTCTAAAAAGTAATCAAATTAATTTTTATTTTTTTTAATTCCACTTTCCTCAGTAGTAATTTATTGTATTTCAATAGAGATTTTATTTTTTTCTTCGCTTAAACATTTATTTGAAATGTGACATAATAAACAAACCTTAAAAGAGTGTTTCGTTATCATCACCCTTAATGTCTGATTGTAGAATCCTTTTCAAAATTGAAATAAAATCATGCAAATGCACATATGTAGCTCCAAATTAATATTTAAGCAAAGAAAAAAAAATCTTCGAAATATACAAACTATCACTGAAAAAGATGGAACTAAAAAAACAACAAAACCAGTTCGATTGCCTTATAGAACTGGAAGGTTTGACTTACTTTATCGCCAGCTGAAAATAGGATATAATACAGGTTGTCTAGCATAAAGGTAAGAAATTAGTTTTGATTGTTTCTGAATGGCATCATAATGAGTGCATAATTTTAAAAGGATAGCTTGAATGTCAAAATTATTGTAATGATAAAAGATGAAGATTTTTAACATGTAAAAAAATATTGCTCTGAAAGGGAGAAAATATTTTTTCGGATAAATCTAATTTTAACATCCTATATTTAAAATAAATAACTGCATTTTAAACTATTAAAATAACAATTATGAGAGTGATATGGATTATTGCACTTGTATTGATATGACCAATCTTGGATCTAACTACATATAAAAATCAAAGACGGTGTCGCTGTTTTCCATTATTGTCAGTCCATTTTTAATAGCCAGAAAGTCACTTAGTAAGATCTAGTTTTTCCTCGATAATGTCCATGTTCTTTTTATAGCCATCAGCATAAAAATAATATAGGTAAATAGGGAAATATAGGCAATATAGTAAAAATAATGTAGGTAAAAATAATATAAGTCATATAGGTATTGTTTTCCTGTATAATATTTTTATATCCCAAATTTAAAGGCATTACTCTGGAATATTATTTTTTTATTTTACTCTGCTATTATTACGTTTTTAATTTAATTTTTTTTAAATTAAGAGTTTAAAACTAAAAGTGTTGTTTTTTTATTATAACGTAATTTTATGATATTACTTTAATTTTAAAAAACTTATTTAGCGTTTTATAGTTATTAATTTTTGGTGAAAATTACATTAATATGCTATTATGAATCACTGTTAGATTCATTAAATAATTTAGAGCTTAGCGACCAATTTCATGCATTATTTGATGCATGCACAAATTGTTTTTAACACATCAGCTTGTTTGGTAAGCAAAATTATTGTATTATTTGTGTTCATTAATAGATCTTTATAAGATCATAAAAGAAATGGAATCATGTGAGATTCATACTCTTTACCAAATAAATTTGATTCAAAATAAGCATTTAATTCAAAGAAATAAATGCGGGGCAAGTGTATAATACTTCTAGTACTTCTTATAATGAATATATTTTAAATTAATAATTTCAATTTTCGCAGGAAAAAGCTTTTTTGTACTAAGAAGCAATAGTTATTGCGAAGCAATTATCGGAGTTGTTGAGCGGAAGACTCTCAGTCGAAATATAGAAAAAATAAATCATTGAAATCTATCTAATCTATAAACTACATTTATTATACTTGTATAACAATGAATTAGATCATGTTAATAATTATGACAAAAGTAATTAATATATTAAGTATACTTAAGTATTTTGAGAATTGTGTTGATTTTTGCAAAGCAATATTCGGGATTTTCTTTAGAAGTTACGAACATTAGAAATTAGATATCCGTGGTTAGGTTGTAAGTAAGTTGTTAAGTAGTAAGTGGTGAGTAGTAAATGTTTAAGTAGTAGTAGTTAAAAAAAAGCTGTAATTTCTTCAGAAATCACGACTGTCTCATCAACGTTAACTTGCCTTGTTTTACTACGCATATCCCACGATTTTATTCAATTATAATAAAAAAAAATCAAGTTACAATTACAAGAGTTCTAAATGGTCACGCACTACAAGAAAAAAAAATTTGCCTATGCGTGTGAATAGAAAAAGTTAGGAGACTTTAATTTTGTCATTTTTGACACTAGGACATGATATACAGCGCGAAAATACACGCCAAAACCGCCAAAATAATATCTTTGGCACGCACCAGCTTCTCACGGTACATGAATAATTGAGGGAGGGGGGACATCAGAAATCTAAGAAAAGCCCTTGTTACGACATAACTTTTCTTTTATTTCCGGTGTCAGACGGTATGCGAACAAACACATCTAAGCTATTTATAAACATGAGGAGGACCCAGTTTCCAATTAGCTTAATCTTTCTAATCCTTATAATAGTTTAATCAGCTTTTGTTTCTTAAATCGTTGGGTGATATTTTTTCCACGGATGTTGAACAGAAGAATTGAATTACAGGTGCTTCCACAAAGAGGCCGTGAATGGAAAACATCTCCTTCCTGACAGCGATTGAAATTGCACGGTTTACCAAAAAGGGCGTTTTAGTGGAGAGACTTACCCCTCGTCATTTGTGAGCATTCGGAGAAAGTTTTTAGGTTATTTATTGTTTTCTATTTTTTTATTTACAACAACTATTCGGTTAGCAAAAAAGTAATTTTGGTTTTTAGGTGCAAAATAAAACAAAATTTTTTGTACAGAAGAAAATGATCTTAAATACAATCATCTTTCATTCTGTTCAATGACCTTTTGTCATTTGTTTGGTAACTTCATCATCTAGAACTTCTGACCCGTATCAGCAAAAGACATAGGTGCGATTTGAGGTCATATTTATTGCTGAAATGTTTACCATTTAAGAAAAAGTGTTGCAAACTTCGAAATAAATGATAACACTGTGGTGCAAAATCAGGGCGATGTGGGTGTTGCGATTTTATAAAGCTCCAATAATTCCAAACGTGTTACCATAGATGGTGGATCTTGGTGAATTCTCGCATTATTTTGGTAGATTTCTTGGGCATGTGATCGCCCATAGTGCCCCGGCCCTTGCACCATTACTTATTTCGAAGTTTAAAAAACTTTTTTAAATGGTAAACATTAAACAATACAATGACCTCAAATCGCAGTTGGTTGGCCTGATATGGGTCAGAAGTTCTACGTGATGAAATTACTTGAATGATGAAAAAAATTCATCGAACGAAATTTAAGACATTTGACTGATTGAAATTTATTCTTTGTATAATTTTTTTATAACCGTCATTAAACAGCCGACCCAAATTTTAGTTTACGATTACCAACGTTCAACTCCGTATCCTTGTAAGTTTGAACCCAATCCAAAAGATAAAGGAACTCCTGTATCGGTACCCCAGAGGTATTAATTTGTTACGGGAGCTTGGAGGACCTTGTGGACCCCGGCAGATTTTATTTTAATTTTATAACCGTCGTTGAACAGCCGACCCAATTTTTAGGTTTACGATTACTAATGTTGAACTCCGTAGCCTTGTAATTTTGAATCCAATCCAAAAGACTAGGGAACTCCTGGATCAAGTATCGGGAGAAATTGCCGTAGTAGAGGACATTTTTGATGGAACTAATCCGTATTTGCGTTACATGGAGAGGAAGACCACGAGAACCACCCTCGGTTAGCCTAACGGCAAAGGGACTCTAACCCGTGAACCGTCTACCTTTGAGGATATTTTACATCAGCACTGTGATCGGTGAAAGCCGGATGCTGATTTGTATCGACCAGCCATCTCTGTGGTTCGAACCCGGTTCACCTCATTAAAAGGCGAACGCTGAAAATATTTCCCTTTTATTGAAAAAGAATTATATATACTAAAAATATAATATATAAGAAATAAGGGGCTTATAAAAGTTGAAAGGATTTTTACCAAAGGTGACATTTTTACATCAAACTATTCCTTAGAATTGTTCCTATTATATAACAGCACAATGTACCAAAACATTGTAGTGTTTATAAGGATATGACGTTTTTCATTAAAACCCTTCTCCAAAACAATTTAAAATTGCTTCGCGCTAAGCCTTCCATTTATATAAAATTAGCTTTAAAATGCTGTGTAATACACAAATGGTCAGCTAAGATAAATATAAGGTTTAACAACACAAGAGCCGAATTCGGCTATACTGCTCCAAACGTAAGCGGTTACCTAACCTATGGAAGATAATAAAAAGTTAGTAAAATAAAGCAACAATCGAACAATCTATAGTGTTTAAAGGTTATAGTGTTAAATTGTTTTTATTAATTATTTTTATTTAGATATAAATTATGCTATAAATTAAATGAACCAAACCTTTTTTTATAGGGACTATAATTATGAGAGTTTTAAACCAAATGCAATTAAAAATAACTAATAGATATTTCGGAAAAACGTTTATTTAAATAAAATATGTACGATACGCAAAATAAACAACAAAACACCCAGAATGACTTTTGCCAATTTTTACATACTAGAACTTAATGGATGGATAAGCCCCACCATAAATATGCTAATTAAATTAATGCAGTCGATATTTTAAGTTAAGAAATTAGACACAAAAACGTGCTTTAAACAAGCACATCTTATTTTCGATAGACTCGGATTTTTAAGAATCAAAAAATGGAGTTTATCCATTTTCTGGAATATATGGTTTTAAAAGTTTGGTCAGTAAAGCGATCGAAATTTTGGATTTCTAATTTTACTTTTTGCTAATTTCTACTTTCTTGAGACCTTTTTAAGCGAATCAAAGATTTTTGCACACAATTATTAAATACGTTTATCCAAAGATAATTTCATGCAGAAACTAACATTTAATAACCAGCAGTTGCTTGCTAATTTGTCCGCACTTAGATTATAATTTTTACTGTTTGCATTGAATTGCTGATACATACAACTAAAGGCAATAGTTTAAAATCTGCCCAGAAGCCGTTAAATCAGCATTGTACGCAGCATTAATATTAAAATTATTTTCATTTCTGCCATTAGATGAGACAGAAAACTCATCCCAATTCTCCATTACGTTCTGTACTACTTCCTCACTCACCTCTCGATCCCTGACTTGAGTATCGTATAATTTATGTAAATACGAATTTGCTGAAAAAGGCACACACCATTTCCAATATATTTGTATGACAGTAAACGGCACCATAGCACCGTTTATGTTTAAAATTTCGATTGCTGTTTCAGAAAGGATCAAAAATAAATCAAAATGATTACTCGTAACTAAGTTTTCATTTCTATAAAAATAAAAAAATTATTTTAATTAAAAACCTAACGTATAATTAAATATTCAACACTACTTAAACTATCACATAAGACTACCTAAAATGATTCTAGAAAAATACAAAAATATAATTAATTGGATACGTGGGTAAATCGTGGTATTTGATTTTGTCAAGATTCAACAGAAAATCATGTTCGACACGCGCGTTGCGTCAACTTGCAGATATCCAATTAAATCTGATTCGAAACTTGATTCAGTGTCATAATAAACAAAGCCTTATAGCTGTAACGTTGACACGCCATGCACAACCACGTAATTTCAGCAGTATTCTCCTCGAGTTGCAAGTACCCAATTATTTAACACTACTTGAATAATGACTTAAGACAACTTAACAAATTTAATTTATTTAGAGTTATTGTAGATGGGTACAGTGCTGCCAATTTAGATAGAGAAATATCGGAGTTTTGGTGCCACGTAAAAGAAATAATTATATAGAGATAGATTATTCATAACTTTATATTATTTAATTTATTAACTGTCGAAAAATTTTTGAATTGTAAGTCATAAAAATGTTTTATGACTTAAATAATGTCATTTAAAATGACAAAATACGAAACTTGAGCACAATCGGTCAAATAATTCCTAAGTTATTAAATTTTAATCAAGTCGTATATTTATAATAGTTATATAGCACAGTTAAAACAAATAAAAAATTTCTCGCAAATATTAAAATAATATTCAGTTAGAGAAAAGTTGCCTCATTCATACGACTTTTCACATTTAAATTTTTATCAATCATGAATCATTAATAATTACATTTGATACATTTTAAGGACAAAATACAGTTATTCAGCTACTTATATTATTTTTTGGTAATAGCATTTACGTACAAAGCTTTGAAAACGATTTAGAAAATCGATTGCCTAATTCGTACTAACCATCAAAAATATTGAATATTTATGATTAAGAAAATTAGTAGACCTTATGTAATCCAAAACAATGATTTATTAGCATAACAAAAAATGCGAAAATAAATTTTTGAACTGTCACAAGTATTATAAGTTAGAGTATTATAAACCTCTAAAAGGTCAAAGGAACATAATGAGGAAATTTTATTTTATTTTATAACCGTTGTTGAATAGCCGATCAAATTCACTTTTAACAATAAGAATTTGGATTCGAAACCATAGAGTTGAACGTAATATAACTTTTAAGCTAACTATGATTAAATTCACAAATAGTTGTAATATTTAATTTTATAACCGTCGTTGAACAGCCGGCCCAATTTTGAGTTAACGACAACTAATGTTCAACTCCGTATATTTGAATCTAATTCAGAAGACAATAGAGCTCCTAGGAAAAATTTGCCTTCACGGAGGACTTTTTGATGGCGTTATATGGATAATTTTTGCGTTGCATGGAGAGGTAAACCAGCCACGGCTCCTCTAGTAGCAAAGGAACTCTAACTCATAATCCGTCAACCACTGAGGATATTTTACGTCATCACTGTGGTCAGTGCGAGCTCGGAGCAGAATTTGTACCAACCCGCAATCGTTGGGATTCGCACCTAGTTCACGTCATTGGGAAGCGAACGCTTGATCCCCTGAACCATCGTGGCTCACATTGGTAAAATTTTATTTTATAATGGTCGTTGAACAGCCGACCTAAATTAGGGTTTACTACTACCAATGTTTGACTTTGTAGGCTTGTAATTTTGAACCCATCCAGAAGACAAGGGAACTCCTGAATCAAGTATGGAGAGAGATTTGGCTTCGAGGAGGACTTTTTCGAAGAGCATTTGCGTTACATGGTGAGAAAAACCACAAAACTCCCCCTCCGAGGTATCCTGAAGGGAAAGGAACTCTTGCCCACGATCCACTGAAGATATTTTACGTCAGCACTGTAGTTGGTGCGACCCGTGTACGGATTTCGTATTGACCAGCCATCGATGAGATTCGACCCCGGGTTACCTCATTGGGAGGCGAGTGCCCAATTCCCTGAGTCACCATGCCTTATCTGGTTCCATTGAAGTCTTCACTATACAAGGTACTGGGATAGATAGGTGTATCAAATCAGATCAAAAACTATATAATTATGTAAAATGCTATATAAATATACAAATCAAATCATAATCCATATAAAAATATGAAATATTGCAACTAGCTACGTATAATGCATCAATACAAGGTCCATGAGATACTCCTAGTCCAACATTTTCAGCAGTCTTAAGTGCTAATTTAGCCCTTTTACTTGTAGATCTACACTCACGTGACACCTCATATGTTTTTACAGTAGCAGCCGAAATTCGGTGACCATCTTCATTTTGAACATACTCTTTGGCTGCATTTATTTCTAATTGTTCCACAGCTGTCAATAACCATTCGTTACCTTCGTTAAAAAATTATTACTGCTAAATAACTATTTATTTTAAAAGTATCATTAATTCTTTTTCCTGCATAATTTAAACAAATAATTTCAATAAAACAGTGAAAGTGACAGTGTTTTACTAAAATGTTTTGATACGTAGGAGTGAGCAAATTCATTAATCATTTAAGTTCACTTGTCCATACAGCGATGTATCACTTCACTGATACCGTGCCCGATACATTATGCTGTAACTTTTGAATTTCTACGAAAACATGTTTAATGTTCTGGTACAATAATTTTAAAAGAGTCGCGATGGTTCAGAACGTTCGCCTTCCAATGAAGTGAACCGAATTCAAGCGATGGTTGGTAGATACGAATTCTGCACCCGGCTTGCACCGACCACAGTGCTGACGTGAAACATCCTCAATGGTAGACGGATCATGGATTGGAGATCCCTTGCCGTCAGGCTAACCGTGGGAGATTCTCGTGGTCTTCCTTTCCATGTAACGCAAACGCGGGTTAGTTCCATCAAAAAGTACTCCACGAAGGCAAATTTCTCCTAATGCTTAATCCAGGAGTTCCCTTGTCTTCTAGATTAGGTTCAAAATTACAAGGCTACGGAGTTGAAAATTGGTAATGGTAAACCCAAAAATTAGGTCTGGTGTTCAACTACGGTTATAAAATAAAATAAAATAATTTGTATGGTTACGTGTTTTAACTATTTCGGGTCAATATTTAAGACTGGTTTTGACTCTTGACAGCGAGAGAAAGATTATCAGAGGTGAGAGAAGCACCTCTCTTTGAAATGCACTATTTCTTGTTTCTATAGCAGCAGACAGACTTAGACTTGGTGGAGAGGGGAGTTCTTTCTGTAAGCAAACTATAGAAAGCGCTACTGGGAGAGGAACACTCACGCTTCGCAACCGGTATTTGTTTATTTGTGACAAAGTTGATGCAAATATTTAGGTTTTGGCTGAAGGCTCAGTTAACAGTTAATTTTATTTCGTCGCAAAATGAAAAGATGAATAGTTGTTGATTAGAGCTTACGTATTTTATAAGTTTAAGCACTGTCTTGGTAATATACCAATATCGGAACACCTTCTCTAAATTTTTCAGATTTGTTAATATTTTAATTTTTTGAGATAACACACTGCGATGCTAAGGAGTATTGCAATTTTTGTCGAGCCTTAATAATTCACACCGGTCGCACGAACATTAGACATAATAATAATGAACAGAATAATACTAGTCATGTTCCAATCCTAAATTGAAAAAGAGTTACAGAAAGAAAAATTAAGAGTTTTTGATTACCTAAAATGTTTGAGTATTTCCTTTACGTGGAATGGTTAGTTACAAGGCGACTAACTTAGTAAAATTTAGTTTAATACAGGTATCTACGGTTCAACTAGAATGTGTTTCATTTTATTTGATATTGTTATATAAATAAATATTATGAAAGAATTATGATAATATTTATTTTTTCGATAGTATTTAAAATTGATGAAATAACCCGATTTTTCGATTAAATCTTTCTGACTCATTTTATTCCAATTTTAATTTTTTTTGAACAATGTAGTGAATTTTAAGCAAATCATTTCGTGGGTAATAAACTATTTCACAATAATATTTTGCAAGTTGTATAAAATTAGAAAAACAACTTCAGTAGATTTCTTTTAATATTAAGAAACAAACACCCTAAAAGCAATGTCTTGGTTAGTATATCTCTATATATTTTATTTTAACTTTACGCATCGTTATAGAATTGGACATCGATTACAGTTGCTATTGATTACAAATAATGACTAAATAATAATTAACCAATAATATAATCTTGATTATAGGTAGTCTTAATTTAGGATTTATACTGCAATCGCACTGACATGTGCTATAATCTCCGATTACAAGCTAAATGTATATGTAACCAAATAATGCTGCAATTAATTCGCGTTTTTTAACGTACCAATATTTTCAATGGAAATCGATATTGTTTCAAAATGAAATTTATATTTTATATTACTTTGAACTAATAAAATTTCTTAAAAATTCGATCAAGAAATCCTGGCTAATTATTTTGTTCCCTTTAATTTATAAATCATATGGTTATTTGCAGATATGAATCCTTGTATTCGTTAATCATAGTTCCTTTTGACAGTCCGTATATACAATTACTTAAATTGTAAATAATTTATTAAAATGAAATGTTTCATACAAAAATACAAATACTCTCTATAATTTAATCCTTATCCACTGGCTGTTAAAATGTAGGGCTGATAATAAATTTTCAAATTTCCAAATATTAAACAATTGAAATTGGTGAAATTCACGGATTAGTGATAATGTAACAATATACTGTTAAGGGAGAAAAAAACTTGATATTTAAGTACCTGTATAATTAAGTTTTTAACACAAGATTTTCGAAAACTAATTTTTTTAATACGCAAATAAATAAATAAATAAAATTAATTTAATGGATAAATTAAGTTTGTTTATATATTTCATTACAAAATGTGGGAAGCATTAAAATTTTTAAAAACTGTTGCAATGCCCAGATAGCAGGCAACCTAACTGCAAACGTTCTGTTTTCATTTTTATCTGGATGGCATGGAAAGGTTGTCTAATTAATAATTTTTTTAAACTCAGTAGAAATATAAGTATATTTAGCTTGTTTCCTTAAATATTGAATAAAGGCACAAACTTAACAACAACAAAAAATAATAAAATAATTTTTCAGTTTTTAATGTAACATTTTTGCTTTTTTTTATTCTAGCTTTGTCCAGGCTTTCAAATGTAACGTTTTGTCTGCATTGACAACTTAAAGATCAAGCAAACTTTTTCTTTTGAAGTGGTAAAGAAAGCCTGCTCAAATAAACTTTGTTTCAGTGATGGTTATAAAAACTGAAATAAACCTTTCGAAGGTAAATTTATCCTCGGTTTGAGAACGTTTTTTTAAACTTTATTTGCGAAGGATAATTCATTCTCGATTTCAAAAGGTTTTTCAAGCCTTGCATGTAAAGGCAGATTTAATCTCGATATAAAAGGGTTGTTTGTGTAAGCTTAATACGAATCTTGTTGCGGGAAAATTTGCATAGTTTTAGTTGTTACAAGCTTGTATAATTATATATATATTTGCTAATCATTAATAAACCTAGTGGGGGATTTGTAATAAAAGTTTTTGCTGACATTAAAATTAACCTTACAATTTTATCTGTATGCTCGCTAGAGTTCAGTTATAATTTGGACAAATCCAAATCTAAGATTCGTAAATTAACGCCATGTGTCTTAATAATAAATAAATAAATATATAAATAAACATATAAATAAATAAGTGAATAAATTTGTTTAAAAGATGAAATAAGAGAATAAGTATTATCTAGAATCAGTTACAGCTGTTACTTAATAGTAAATAATATATTAGCATAACTTATATAGAATTAACTTAATGAATACATTAGATTTTTTCTTTTTTGAGATATTACTTTTCTATGTTGTACTAATTTTACTAATTAAATTTATTTTCATTGATGAACTACTAGGATTACTTTTAATATTTTTCAAGTTAAATGTTTTTTCTTGAGCAAAAATGAAATTCCCCATTTAATTGCTTATAATCATGAAAACTGATAACCACATTTTGATAACTAATAACCATTGTAGTTGTGAAAGTTATCCTGTGATTAAAGATAAATCATGATTATATGAGTAAAGATTAAAAATTATTTGGATTACTTGAACGATTTGAATTTCTGTAATCACAGCTGAAGCAGCTTGAAATTTTTATTACAAAAATCAATTAACCCTGAACGCGTCTGTATCTGCATTAATTATGTGTCCTTTTTAATGTACTTTTATTACAATATACAGTGTGTTCAGTTCAATTTTCAGCGTAACGAAAATTATAGTTTTGTGTGTAAGGAGTGTTTTCCAACGAAAATCTTAGTATTTAAAATTGAATCAATGATAAGTAATCAATGTGATTGATAATGACTCGGATTCGAATCCCAGAAATGGCTGGTGGTTATGAATTACTGATCATAGAATCATGAGTCCCCTTGTCACTCAGCTAACCGTGGAAGGTTTTCGTGGTTTTTCTCTCAGTAGAATGCGCAAATGCGAGGTTAGTTCCAACAAAAAGTCCTCCACCAAGGCAAATTTCTCCTAATACTTGATACAGGGGTTCCCTTGTCTTCTGGATTGGGTTCAAAAGTACAAGACTACGAAGTTATACATTATTAGTCGTAAATTGAAGATTGGATAGGCTGTTCAAAGACGGTTATAAAATAAAATAAAATGCCATTGTAATCAGTCGCAGTATATACATGATTGCATGCAATCATAAATAAGATTCGACTGCTTACAGTCGCCGATTACGATTAATTATAATCACGATTAATATTACTGTAATCATATAATATGTACATATTATAACAACGATTACAATTAATTGATTATTATTTGCTATGTTAACCGTATGTAACTGCAATCAATTATTGCAATCGACGCCCAATATTACAATATTGTATGATGTTGATAATGTTCGTTTGGATGTTCATTTTTCAGTATAATAAAACAGCATGGCTATTTACAAAAAATTGTAAGTAAAAAAGAGATAAAATAAATCTTTGGCACAAAAATTACCCTGGATTTATATTCTAAGAATAAAACCAAACCAAATTATAGCTTTCGAAGTAACTGTTAATCAATTAAATCTAAACCACATACAATTGGAAGATGATTTTAGATAAAATTCTTTTTAACTGGTTCTTTTCCGCTAGCACAGCTTGCGCCGACATTCCTTTTTCGTAGACAACTTGTCATTCTCTTTTCTGATTGGATAATATGACGCGGGTTACGCCTTAAAAGGGAAAACATTTATTGGCAGATAGAGCACGAAACAGTAGCTGAATTTATCAATCTCATTGGATGCATGCTTACTTTTTATAATCGTTTCTTGCATTCGGGAGAGGTTATTTTAATACTACTCGGCATAAATTTGCATTCGAATCATTTTGGATTTTTTTGTTTTGTTTTTTTAATCATTAGTCTAGGAATTTTTATTCATGAGTTTTCACTTTAGGTCTAATGGTTCCTGAGTTAGAGGCTATTAAAGAATAAGATTTGTTCCAACAATCAGATTTTTTTTCTTTTTTGATTTTTCTTTAAAGAAACCTTTATATGAAATGGAAAAGAAAAGATCTTAAGATCTAGGAGATGTACTAAGTCTTTTCATTTTTTGTTAGTAATTATGGACATCACAGATTTTCACATTTTTGTTGGGGGGGGGGGCATAATTAAAATATACTGTTATAACTGCTTTCTAAAATTTCCAACACCACAAAATTCTTTCATACTCTTAATATCTGCAAAAACATTAATTACTTTAATTTTTTCTTGCTTAAATATTATTTTTTCTTATTTAAATGGCGATTAACCCATGGAAAAAAAATTATTTTCGTTGGGAGGGCTCTTACTAATCGAGACAGGCACTTGCCAACCCTCGCCAACGTGGCCGATTGTTAGTGATTCCATTGAAATCTAAATGAAAATCTGAGAATGATTTCTGTAATTTATACTTCGATCGAATTATTATATTCATGAGTTTTACTAGTTTGTTTGAGATTTTATTGACTATTTAGAAACTACTAGTTTTACCAGTTTGTTCGAGATTTTATTGACTATTTAATTAACTGAACAAAACGTGCGTTTCCCTTTTTATTATGTACTGAACAAAAGCATGTGTAAAATATTAAACACTTAAGAATTAGATAGAAAGAAAAGTACTACTATTAAGAATTTAAATAGAAGAAAGAATTAAATAGAAGGAATTAAGAATTAAATAGATTGTTTTTCTCGTAAATAGGCATATATTAAAATGATCTAAGATGCGAAAATCTTGAAAATTTTCGAATTTGTTTTATTATGTTTAAAATAAAATGTTAATTTATTTTTCTCGAAAATAATTTTAGATTGTGTTTATATCTGAATTAGGACGCAAAGTATGACTTTTCTCATCGTTTAAAGTGATGTAACAATTTTCATTGTTTTTTCCATGATTTTTTTTCTTTTAACAATTGATTTCATTTTTAAAATGATGTATCTCAAAAACTAAAAAATATAATAATTTCATTAAATTTAGAACATTTATATTTTAGATTCATTCCTGCAACTTGTTTTCATGAAATTGAAAATTTCATTTTCAATTTTGATAAATATTTTTTTAATTATAAAAAAATAAAATATGCAATTTGAAATTTAGAAAATTTCCAGATATTTTGCTCACTCACCAATGGTCAAACATTCTAGTTCACACTGGAATTATCTTTTTTAGTTAATTATATTAAAAGTAAAAAAAAAAAAAAAAATAATAATAAATAAAAATAATCCAGTAAAAGTTTTTTGGTAAACTGAATCTCATGGAGTATCTTTTTTGTTTCATTATACACTGTTAGAAATTTTTTGGAAAAGATGGTTGAATAACAATTTATTTAGTTTTTATTTTACCATATTCAAACAAAACAGTCAAATAACCATAAATAAGATGGTATTCAAACTGTTAAATGTGAGAAAAACCGTTTATTAACTGCTATCGCCTAACATTGTTAAACAATTTGAATTTTATCGCACCAACAAGTCCCACCTAATGAAGTCACTTATTTCCTTGCAGATGGGCTCATATTAAAGCCGAGAGGGCTAATCTGTCAATCTCATGACTGACAGAACAGGGGTTCAAGTCCCAGCGTTGACACCAAAATATTTCCTCCATTCCTTTCAACACATGAAGAGTTTCCAGTGTTCTGCACTCCCTGATTTGTGACCCTGAACCGCAAGAAGACGATACTCTTATTCGAGCATAGATGGCAGCATCATAAACTTCTAAACTATATCCAATGACCTTTTTAATTTATCTTTTATGGTTTTAAAACCATGCTAGTTGTAAATGGTTAAAAAAAACAATATAGTGTTGTATTCATGGTTTTTTAACCATACTAGTTTTAACCATACAAACTATTACCAAACCGTAAAGGTAAAAAATGTCCTTTTCGGTAAACTTTACCGTTAATAGGATGAATAGATTTGCTGCAGGTTATTTTACCATAATTTTAAAAGGAAAATTCTATCAGTGTACTGCACAGAGAAAAAAGCACGACCAGAACTACTAGAATATGGTCAAATTTACCTTGTTTCTGGCTCTATTTTCTGGCTCCAAATAGCTCAGTAATTTTTACCAAAGCGGTTTTGTAGAGATTACGGTAAAATAAACATTAAAATATGGTTTTATAACATGTGATAAAATTTGATAAATGTGGAAAATTTGGTAATTTTATCATAATACCTTAGAGCTTGGCATAAAAACCATTTATTCGGTTAAATTTAGTTTTTTGTATTCTTTACTAAATATGTGGTACTAAGGACTATAATTTTAAGAACCAGAATTTCATGAATTTCTTAAATACCATATATTTTGGTTTTCATTACCAGAATTATTTTTTTTCATCAGAAATGTCTTTAACATATAGTATAGAAACTGTGTGAAGAATACTACTTCTTTTTCATTCTGAAGATATTAAGTCAATCAAATCAAGTGATTCTTTCCTTTTTATTTTTTGTTTTATGATCTAAATTTAGTAACTAAATTGAAAATAATAATTATTTATTATTTTTAATGTTTAAATGAGACGTCATTTCTTATTGAAACATAACAAGTCATTTACTTGAAACACAAATAATCTAACTCTATACCAACTATATAAAAAATAAGAGTCACTCATTATTTTAAATTATTAAACAAGGCGTTATTTACTATCGACACGTCAAAAGTTATATACTTGAAATATAAATGATCTAACTCTATCAATTATATCAAAAATAATCGTCATTCATTATTTTAAATAATTGAATAAGACGTTATTGACGCGTCAAAAGTTATATACTCGAAGATATTTTACACGTGTCTTTGAATAACATCTCTTTCATCATCGTCTGTTTAAACAGGAAGAACAAAAAGAAAATTAAAAAAAGGAAATAATTGGAGGATAAGCTATGGATAAGCAAACCTAAATGAACCTGGGAATGAAGCCATTGACACTTTTTGTAACACAGTACAAAGAAAACAGCTGAAAGAATAACAGTGGGTGAAAAATTAATCTTTTTGTTTTGATTAATATTTTCTGTCATTTGGTTTAGTGGAAGGTTCAAGAGAATTGCTTTTTAATTTTTTGGTTTTATAATTGAATGAGACACAATAGGTATTTCATTAATTCATTTAAGAAATTAAGGATACATACTAATTGTATAAATTAAACTTAGCTTTAGTACCTTAAATTGAAAAAAAAAAAAAAATTCTTACAAGTAAGGTTCAAGTAAATTGCTTTGGGCAAATTAGTGATAAATTGTCCTTTTTTTCCGAGGTGAAAAGAATTCTTTAGTATTATTTTCTGGTAGGTTCTTTACTAGCATCCGGAATGTATGCCAGATAACAGCATAATACTCAGAAACACCTTATTGCCAAATTTTTTTTCAGTAATTTCAAAAACTGTACTTCATAATGTACAGTTTTTGAACAGTACTTTATAATGTTATTATATTGGCCTAAAATTTAAAATGATTTGTTATTATATTGGCCTAAACAAGCCTATTAATTTTACTAATGTTTGAATGTCAAGCTTTTAATACTAATATTATAGTATTTACGATATTAGTATAAAAAATTGGTACATAACTATTACAATAAATAATTATATACAACTTGTACATAAGTATTATTATAAATAATAGTACATAAATAATTGAAGAAGAAAGTGGGTGATAAATAATATAAAGAAAGAAAGATAGAACGAAATTTTTTTTTAAATGTTCTATGTTAAATTTCTTTATATCCATTTTTACACTTTTCTTTACACTAGTATTTCTACAAACTAAGGCAAACAGCTTTCTTTGTCGGTATCTTATAAATATTTTTGTGCTCTTTAACGTTGTTTGTCTTAGTTAGTCTGTTAAACTTCTATAGCAGCTATTTTAGTGACTGTCTATACCAGGGGGGGGGGGCAACCTGCGGCTCTTTGAGGGATTATTTGCGGCTCTCGATAAACGTACCAGAGTTCCCTTTTCATTTATGTGCTATTATATTTTAAAAAATTATTATCGTTCTGTATGTGTTTCAAAATGCCTTTTAAATTACTGACAACAAATATGAAAGAAAGTGCAACGTTGTAGCAAATCTCATTTCCGTCCAAGTAATAGGGATGCAAGAAGATCAAGCTCCACAATTATAATCGACGTATAATAATACAAATATAATTCGACGTCTATTGCTGAATTTTGGAAATTTGTACCAGAATCGAAGTATCCTGAATTAAAAAAGGCTGCTTGTCAAATTATTTCAATATTCGGAACAAACTTATGTATTCCACTTTAAAATTCGTAAAATCCAAACACCGATCAGTATTAACTAACTAGCATCTCAAAGAATTACTGAGAAGTGCTGTGACCAATTATTCACCAAATTTTAAAGAATTATTAAGAGAAGTAAAATAAATGTGTTCAATTTTTAATATTTAAATTCAATACACATATTTTGTACTTTTATTTATATGATTTGGATAATTATAATTTCTGCAAAAAATTTTTAATACCTTTTTTGCATACATTTTAAATACACATTTAATTGCGGCTCGCGAAAAATTTCAAATTTTGAAAAATGGCTCGACTATCAAGGAGCTTGGTCACCCCTGGTCTATACCATAACTTAAGTTTTTCTTCTCTTTTATACTAAGGGAATTTTATTTGAAAACTTTATATTCCATTTTGATTCACTTATTCTCATTTACTTCATTTACTCACTTCACTTGTCTCTTTCACTCACTTATGAAATATTACATACTAAACTAGTTTTCACGTTAAAAAAAAAAAAAGCTTAATATGAAAATACTGGAAATGGATAATGTTTTGATAGTTGTGGCTTAGGCCCACTCTTGAGCATTGCCCCTCACTCCAAATTCAGCCTTGAATTTACTGAGGGGGTCAAATGAGGTAAAAACCTAAAACATTGCGATCTAGATAAAGGGAGTATTATTTTTTCCTTTATAATTTTTATACTTAATCCGATGAGATTAAGGCGAATGTAACGATTCAAGTTTAGTTGGACTAATAGTTCAAAAGTTGTTGAATTTTTACGATCAGTGTATAGTGCTGCTTTCAGGAGAACTCCTCCAGACACCCGTCTCGCGTTGTGGCGGGTTCTATGGTTGCAAGGAAAGGTCACTTCGAATAGGGTTGTGGGGTGAATAGTTTTGTCTTCATCTTAGCTTAGGTCATTGTGAGTAAACCAATCACCTTCTTTCCTCCATTTTACCCCCATTAGAAATGTGCTCTCGCTTGTTACCATAGCTGTAGACAGCCCCAGACTTTCAGTCTGGAGGAGTTCTCCTCAAAGCCACACTGTACCGAGCATAGGAGTTCGTGTGGATTGGAGAGGAATAAAACAGTCCTTAAGACTCCAAAAACTTTCTTAGTATTTTAAAGAATTATCTTATTGGTAGTATCTTCTATCTCATTATCTATTCTAATTAGTATCTTATTAGTATTTTCCAGTTAATATAGCAATTTTTAACACTCAACTACAGCACGAATAACTGGCTAATACACAGCAAATCACAGCCTTTGAAACCTCAGACGGTTCATAAGAGAGTCACAAATAGGAACAATATTGCAGTCGCAGACTAATACCCTACTCTCTACGTCTTGGCGACGAAACACCGAAACTTTCCGACATGATTCTAGACAATTCTCATCAACTCAGAAAATATTAGTCCTAAAAGCTTCGAAATTCGAATTTTCCAGAACTATTATTTTGTGGCAAAATGGTAGCCAAATATTGCCACGCTAACAAAATTGTCACCATAACGAGTCTTTCACAAGTCTGCTTTTCGAAGCTCTGTCACTCAGGAAAATAAAAAAAGCCATAGTTTAAGTCCCTTACACACAAAGCAAGGCGATGATTTTAAACTATATATATAATCTTGCCGTGAAGAATTATTTGGGCTTTAGAACAGACAAATAACTTAAAATTTTGAAAATTAATAAAATGTTTTACGAATCACACATTTGGCGACATTTTCCCCTCTAGTTGAAAATCATACAAATCACTGTCTTATTCTCACTTTTTGAAAATTTTTATGAGCCCAAGTAATGCAGCAGTATAGTAAGTTTTTAAATATTAAAAAATTAGACCACAAACTAAATTTTTTCAAAACTGTGGCTTTTCTCCATATTGACGTTTTGAGCCATTTTCAAAATAAACACAGACAGTGCTAGCTTGCTAGACAGGCTAAACTGACCTAACAGTCATTTGTAACTGTTTCAAATTTAACAACAGTTTTAAAAATAGCATATTAATCGCAAAAGCATTGTTTCTTATTCCGACGGAGCTTTTGAAAACAGCTATGGGAATAAATTAGGCGCTATTTTCTCTCTAAATTACGTTAGAATTACATGACTTTCTTACAAATTTTCTAATTAAACTCGTTATTTAGGTCTGTCATGAATATTTAGCCTTATAACAAAAGGAATATTCACAAAATTAAACACACATATATGAATTCGTTACAATAGAAAGTGCAGTTTTATGCTTACTGTATAGTTTCGTACCTATTTAAGCGTTCGAAAAAGTTTTACACAGATGCGGAGCATTTGAATATTATTTTACGCTGAGTTAAATCAAACCAAAATCAGGTTGATCGAATTGAAAGTTCCATACGTTAAAATTTTTGACTTATATTTTTTACGCATAAAACCCTTAGAACTTGAAAACTAGTAGCTTAATTTTGATTTTATTGGTTGAAGCATCCTCACTTGTCCAAATAGCTAAGTCCACTCAGTTTCAGATCGAAGGATACCAGCTTGTCCGACACTTGAAGGCACCATGGTGCACAGTGCAGATTACATTTCGCGCCACAATTATGCCGTTAGTCCTATTTGCAAAACTGGCGCGCCTTCACCTCCATGATCCCTCCTTCCTTGTGGTAAACAATAGGCTGTGAGCCGTGGGGGCTTAGGAGATAGAACTAATTCGAACACGGATCCGAGGAGGTGAGCCGGGTTCGAATCCCAGTGATGATTGGAACGAACTATCCAACTCGAACCGCCCACTGTGCTGACATAAAGTATCCTCAGTGAGAAGAGACGCAACATGGGAGAGTCCCCTTGCCGCCAGGCTAACCGTGGGATATTTTTGCGATTTTCTTCTCCATGTAACGCAAATACGTATTAGTTTCATCAAAAAGTCCTCTACAAAGGCAGATTTCTCCCATTATTTGATCCAGGAGATCGTCAAAGGGGGAATCCAATCGACGAATAAGAGCACGAAAATTTTATTGCTGTTTAATAATTTTTTTTTCCTGATAAATATTTGACTCAAGCAAATATTTTGTGAAGAATTAAATAAATTTGATAATTTTTAATAATAATAATTTGTAATAATTGTTCACTTTTGATAATTAAAATAATGATTTAGATAATTCAAGAAGAAAAACAAATTACGAAGAGTGTATAAAAATAACTTTTTTACATTAATTAATGATAGAAATAATAGCTTTTGCCTTGATATTTCATAATTTCAATGACCATTATAGGAAAAATAATTTATAATTTTTGCTTAGATTTTTCCTTCTAATGTTTTATTTGAAAATTAAATTTAATTTTTTCTCAACTTCTCTTTTTACAAGCATCTAATCGAAGAAATTGCTTAGAGAATCCACACACCATTGTTGACGATGAAGATAGAAAATGGAGGGGTCTGACAATTTATTTTTAAGAATGTGTCAGAAACTCTGGTGTTTATTATTACTACTTGTATTTCCGTTCCTTTGACCTATTAAAATGAATAATTTCAACTTACTTATATTCCTAAATAGTTCCAAAGCGAATAGCCGTCGATAGCTCAGTTGGCAGAGCGGTGGACTGTAGAGAGATATCACTGACATCCATAGGTCGCTGGTTCGACTCCGGCTCGACGGAAGAATTTTTTCTAAATCTTCTGTAAATCATAAATACGCACGATGTTATATAGAAAACAAATTATTATTAAAATATTTAGATGGTATAAATTTTTAGATGGAAAAATATTTAGATGGTATTATTTAAAAATATATACATACTTTTATCATATTATATTTTTCTATTACTACATACTTTTAAAATGTATCTGATTTTTAAATTTAATGATTTGTATGTTATTTTCGATGAATCTCTTGTTTGCTTGAATCATATTTTCAAGTACCGTTAATTTTTTTAAATAACATTGTCTTCTGCCAATCATAATATCGAGAAAAAATTATTTTTATCTTATTATATTTTCTTTGTCGTATACATACTTATAAACTTTATAATAAACTAACTAATAAACTAATTAAAGTTTAATTACTTAGTTATAAACTTTGATAAATTTTGCCTTTTGTGAACATACTTATAAAATTTAACTGATTCTTAAATTTATTGATTATATGTTAGTTATCTTGAGATAATTATTTCTGATCGTTTAAGTCAACATTGCAAATTCAGTTTATTTTATTTATTATTATTTCTTTTAATAACACTGTCTTCTGTCAGTTATAAAAAACATTTTTTGGTAGTTCTGTCTTTTGTCGAGCATAAAAAAACACTCAATCAAACGATATTATCTAAAAAAAAAAAAAAAATTTAAAAATTTAAAAAGAAGACTCTTATTTTATTATATTTTGCCTATTGTAAACTGTTAGATTTGATTTTTAAATTTATTTATTATATTGTATTTATTTTATAATAAATCTACCATTCGCTTGAGTTATAGTTTTAATTATCGCTTGTTATTTAATAACACTGCCTTTTGTCGATCAGAAAAATATTCAAACTGCATTATCTAAAATAATTTTACTTTTACCTTATTACATTTTGCTCGTTGTAAATAGAGTTGTAAAAGTTAATTAATTTTTTAATGTAATGACTATTTGTCTTTAATATTTAAGATAAGTCTCTTTTTTACTCAAGTCAAAATTACATATTTTACAAATATTTGCATATACTATTTGTGTATACTGCTTACATTTGCGTTTATTATACTTTTATTTTTATATCGAAAAATTTTAACGATAAATTTAAAACCAAGTCTGCTAAATTCTGATTGATGTTTTGGATAGTGAAAAAAAGGCTTTTATTTATGCATGCATTTCTCAGAATCTTGAATCTCATCTTTGCAAATCTTAGAAAAAAAACTTTAGATAACTTACAACTGCTTTTATTCTATTTCATTTCATTAATTTATTTATTTCATTAATTTATTTATTTCATTAATTTATTTATTTCATTTATCTCTTTATTTCATTCATCTATTTATTTCATTTATCAATTTATTTCATTTATTTATTTATTTCATTTATTTATCTATACATTGATTTGTTTATTTCATTTATTTATTTACTTCATTTATTTATCTATACATTGATTTGTTTATTTCATTTATTTATCTATACATTTATTTGTTTATATCATTAAATAATTAATTTTTATTTATTTATTTATTTAATTTATTTATTTTAAGGTAACTTAACTTGTTATTATTCTATATTTCAAATATTTAAGGTTATTAATTAAAGGTTAATGCATCAAAGGTTATTTTTCTCACATTCTGCTTCATCGAATTTTTTGTTGTTGATTGCTTATTTAAGCTAAAAGTACATTTTTTGGCATCGTAAAAATTTCTTATATTTCAAACTTCATTATTAAGTTTTCTATTTTTTTTTAATTAGAAAAAAAAGCTTCGCATGTTCAGATATATCATAATGTATGGTACCATCTTAAAAGTGTTTTTAATTATCGATTCAGTACTTTCTCAAGTGACCTCAAAGATTTATATTATATTATATTATAGATTTATATTTTCATTCAGTTAGTAATCTTTTTCGTAAAAATAGAGAAAAAGCATAATTTTTTTAAAAGTTTTTCATTCTTTTATAATTATTTATTTAGTGAAAACTTATTTGATAGGAAAGTGACCAGCAGATGTATGAAAGATAATAAAAATTAAAATTATGCACTGTGCAAATTAATAAATAATGAAATAAAAAAGTTTATGTTTTATTTTTGCGTTTTTCATTTAAGTTTTATTAATAAAATGATAATTTTAAAACTAGTTGCTAGTTTTATAGTTTGGTAAAAAAGAAAAAACTAAAATATTAGTTATTAGTTTATAATTTGAGCATTGCGATTTGTAAAAAGTTCAAACAGCGTTGGCAGTAAATTTAGGCAAAACATTAATTCTCTGCGAAATCTCTCTAATATAGTCCAACTTTGCCCTTTATTAAAATTACTGCATATTTGAACGATATTATGGTTTAAAAGGATACAAAACTTTTATTACAAAGTAAAAAAGTATAACTATCACAAAAACTATAAAGCAACATAAATAAATAAAAAAAAAGTCATATAAATTGCAAAAAAATTTGGTGCATTGTTGACGTTGAAAAAAATTTCATTATTGAGGTAAACTGAAGATTTTTACAGTACATTGTAGTCACATATGTTATTTACTTTTTCATTGTTATAGCTTTATTTATTTCTTCATTCATTATTTGCTTGTTTAGTGACAACGCATATTTTCATGAGCACTAAAAACCATTTTCGACTTTATTGCATTAAGCAAGCGCATTTTTAGTACTATATTTGCACTTATTCCTTCAAATAATTGTTATTTTATCAATTTTATATAATTTTTGGCACTATAACTTCAATTCTGTCCTAAAAATTACAATAAGTTTACCATAATACCAAAAATGATAGCAACTACACACCAAAATGTTTTACAATACAGATGTATGATCCTGCAAATACATAATAAATTTTTCATCAGGGCAAGGAAATCCCCAAATGTTTAGCGACATAAATTTTTTTTATTCTACATTATTATTTTTATTATTGCATATTGTGGAAATTTGCTTTGTAATTCATTTAAAACCCTCTTATTACAGTTTAAAAGATTTTTACAGCATCTGTAACGAACACAAGCTTAAGAATTTCACTGAAATTCAGTAAGAGTTATATTTGGAAAAACTCTTTAAAACTTTAAAAATACAAAAATTAAGTTCAGTCACTTTTAGTTTTAATACTTGTAATTTGAAAATTAACATTTATATGTATCTCGTACACTTTCTTTAGAAATTCCATTCAATTAAGCATTTCGAGTTATAGAAAAATAATATATAATTAAATGAAATGATTAGAAATGGAAAATAGTATTTTATAAATATTCAGATCATTATACACTATTTTTAAATGCTATTTTCCATAATCAGAAAAATTAGTAATAAACAGTAAAAATTAGTGTAACAAAAAGAAAAGAAAAAAAAACTATTTCAATTAAATATTTCATAAGATAGCCAAAATGCGATTCCTTAATAATTTCTTAAAAAAGATAAAAAGGTGTTTGAAATGACAATTCAAAACTTCTTTCCCGACGAAAATTGCATATGAAAGTTTAATATATGATCTTGAAACATAACCTTTAATTGAAGAAGTTTTTCTTTTCTTATAAAAGTTGGGATTTCTACTTAATCAAAAGCATTTCTTCTTATTTTTCAAAAAAAAAAAAAAAAAAAAAGTAGAGTAGCCATTGGTGAGACACTTCATATTATATTAACATGGTGAAGGCTGATGAAATTTTCCTCCCTTTTTCAACATTTAAGAAATTCTAACGAGTTTATTGTGCAAGGTGTTCCGCAATGAGCACCCATAAAGTTTCTAGAATCTAGAACCCATGTCAAAACTGAAGTGAAAAAACATACACGTCAGGGATCGCAAACTAACTTTTAAGTGAGATAAAAACAAAACATAATTTTGAAAAATATAACAAAACACTACAGAAGAAAGCAGGTCTGAAAACATCAAAGCTTGTAGGATTGCCGGAGGAATCAGATATTTTTAGAACTGCGATTATTAGAGCTACCACCAACTTTTTTAAGGCAATAAAACGGGATTCGTATCCACCTTCCTCCATTCACTAATGTCTTTGTATTACTGTTACAACAAAGCAAGACAATTGGTTGAAACGTTTGTTCAGGATTCAAATCAAAAGAGTCTCTAAAAAATCAGTTCGACTATAATATTGGCACCACGAACAATAATAACGGGTGCAACTTCACTGTAAGCTAATTAAGTCATGCATTAACCTCACTTCGTTTCCAGTTTGCATGCAGCATCACGTAATCATGTTTAAGAAATAAAATAATACTAGGAGGCTCCGCCCCCGTCTCGCTAACGCTCGCCAACCCCCGAGAATTGCTACGCAATCCTATGCGGTTCACGCCATGAACCATGGCTCGCTGCGCTCGCTCGTCAATGAACACAATGTTCTAGCACAAAGACATAATATATTATCATCAAAGACATAGTATTTTATCATCAAAGACATAGTATTGTACTTATGTAGAAGAATTCTACCAATGTTCTTATTGGCTTTTAAAAAAGTATATTAGCTATTTAGATTGTACATGGTGAAAAAATCAAAACATTAGCTAAATAAGAAACATATTAGCAAAATAAATTATCAAATATTGCTTCACTAATATTCTGCATTTTAAAGCGTGAAAATTCAATGCATAAATAAACGCGAAATATAAAAAAATTCAATGCATTCAATACAAACACTTAAACGTTTTTTAGACGTTTAGGTAGCTCCCAGTAGAAAAATATCAATTCAACAGCGGCCTTTTAAAGCATTCTCACTTCAATTAATTAATTAATTCCTAATTGAGTTTAAATTAAATATTGTCATGTTTTTAGTGCATGAATCTGAATTGAACAACCTGATAATGCTCACTCTGGTTATTGTTATCTGGTTGCTCACTACGTGCTCTTGCGCGCCGAATCCAATCAATTAAAAATGAAAACTGTTGCCAGCGCGAGAAAAGAAATATCATCGGTTTTATTGACACATACATACATACATACGTACGTATTAGCGTTTTATATAATATAGATAGTTCAAATTTACACCACTGTAGAAAATTTCAACAATGCTTGATAAAATTTCAAGCATTGTAGCAATGTATGTGAATTCCTTATAGATTCACAAACATTTTAGCTACTTAAAAGTATTTTTAAGTGGATACTCGACATTTTTCTAAAATACTTCCTTTGTTTTGTAACACACACTGTAAAAATTATTGCAGCTCAAAAGGTAGCTACAAAAAGTGGAATAACTCTCGGGGAGAACCGTTTTTCCAAATTGATTATTAAGTAGCCAAAAATTAGAGAACCTCAAATTGTAACAGATGGCGAACTGTTTATTAAATAAAGTGAACAAAAACCTTTAATTTCTCTCGATTTTAAAATGGTGGGCATGTTTTGATGCCATAATCAATATCTTCTTCAAGCAAAAAAAAAAAAGAAAAAAAAAGGCAATTTTATGAAAATGTTTTAACGTTATACTTTTATTACAAAAAGTGTATTTTGTTTTCATTTCTACTTTCTAATTGTTTCGCTTTTGTGTCTTGTAATCTTGCAATCGAACCTTCGAACACTTTCCAATTACTTACTGGAAAGCACTCTCTGTACTATATGGGTACTATCCGGACTATATGTAATTTATAATCTTTTTCCTGATTGCTGCAAATGGAATTTATCGTCATTATACTGACGAATGCAACTTATTTGTTAAAATTTCAACTATTTTCTACTAAGGGGTTCTGTGAGCTAGGACTTTTTTTTCCCTTTTAGCCAGAAACTTGTAAAAAGTTTGTATCAAACCAATAAACGATTATTTATTTATTATTCAGGTTATTTTTGTGCAATAATTTAATAAAATTTCTTTTAATAAAAGGCCAATAAAAATGAAATAGCAAACTTTTAAAAATATTTTTTTCAACCTATATGTGGAATAAATAACTAAAGGGATATTTACTTGGAAATTATTGCATCAGTATTTTTTAACGAATTGTAAAATTCAAAATAGCAACCGAATTAAAAAATAAAGAGAACTATTTTTCACCTATAACCATTCTCATAGTCTATAAAATTTTCAAACACCACAATTTTGCTTATTTAATTCAGCCTTTTTTCTTTTTTTTTTCTTCTTGTTAGCACATTTACACCTGTTAATGATTTTTTTTTTTTTTAAAGTCAGGGTTCCGATAAAGAAGACTGATTTTTTTGTCTTCCGTAGCTGAACTATGAACCGCTGAACTAGATTGCTCAGATTTCATCTGGGGCTCAAATCTCATCTGGAAACACAAATTACATTTCGCCTATTGTTAAAAAACAATAATGAACTTAAAATAAAGAGAAAAAGAGAGAAAAAGAACAGATAATAGAAATAAACGTCTTTCAAAAGCGATACGAACGATGTTTTTCATATTTGGTCATAGCTAAAATTAAGGCATTCTCTCTTTTTTTTTAAAATTCCACTTTAAAAACTTAATTTTTAAAATTAAATTTTACTTTTTAAATCTATTCAAGTTACAAAAATAAAAAAGAGAATTAAAACACTATAATTTTAATTTGCTATTATAACTCTTGATTGTGAACAATGAGAAATTTCTATTTCCTTTAACTTTTTTTTTATCATTCAAACAACTCATTTATCACAAATATTTTGCGTTTGTAATGACCTTGGAAAAAATCTAAATCTTCATTTATGAGTTAAACCATATCTAACTCATAACAAAGGTAAACATGAAACTTATATCGGCAAAGCCAATTTACCAGCATTTCTTTTCGCGGCGCTGGAAAGCAAAAATATATATCCAACACATTACCGAATAGTAAATCATAGAGCTTTTTCCCAATAATCACAACAGGTAGGGCTGCGAACATCGGTCCCAATTACGAACTTCAAGTTCAACTTTCCCCCATTTACTCTATTTTATGCCCTCGTCTGACAGTGGGAAGCCTTGTTAAGAAACTGCACGTTAAAACTGATTTAGTTGATGCCCGCGCCACACGGCGGCAAACATCAGAGCATCTCCCGCTGTTGCCATCCAGACTATTACTTGGAACATCCGTTTCAGTGGGGGCGGAGTGGGGGGAGTAGAATTTGTCTTGTAGAGCTAAAAGCGGTTTAAAACAAACAGGCGATGAATTATTTGATCTTTATTTATTTTTCTAACTCGGCGAACTACCTTGTTAAAGACACATATAAAAAAATTCCTTTATTAATTTTTTTACGCTTATTTTTACACAGTATCAATACTATTTCATACCGCTCAAATATGTTTGCTTTCCTTTTCTTTCTTTATTGTTATAAATTTTATGTTCTTTTTTTTATTCGTGTCAAAGTGGATATGCATAACGATGTTTCTTAGGTTGTTATTAGAAATGTATTTTATTTCATTCCGAGAAAAAAAAAATGGCGTTGGAATACCGATCGATAAAAGCAATGTATATGGTTACAATGAAATAAAATATGGAAAAAGGCTTTTTATATTCATTACCTCCCAAGGTGTTTGAAAGTGGTAATAATGGTCGGTTCTAAACGAGACACGAGGAATTGTTAATGAGCAAATATTATGATCATTATTTACTTCATTTTTTTTATTTGTTGTGTTTAATAAAATGCAAGTCATTGTACACATATTAAGCGGCAATGGGATTTTTAATTTAGAAAGTAAATGTTATTTTTTCTCTTCTTTTTTATAAATATTATATACATTTTATTAAAAATAGAAGTTTATAATAAAAATGAGCTATCACTTTTTTCAACGACAGTTTAGAGCAGTGGTTCCCAATTTTTTTTCCGGCTATGGAACCCTAAATGATCGATCCTTTTTTAATGGAACCCCGAGACTTAATCAAAAAATTTGTAAATATGTGAAAGTATTTAATGATTGAAATTTTATTAGATATTTTGAAAATATTTAATGAATTAATAATTTCTTTATCGTATCGTTTTATCGATACTATTATGTCAGAGAGTTAAATTTATTGATATGGAGCTGCATGTAGTCTGCTAATTTGATTTGATTGTATCTATAAATTGAATGCACACGAGTTAAAACTTGGTTTTCATTGAAATAAAAAGGAAAAAGGAAGAAAATAAACGTTGAGAATGGTTATTAGAGAGCATTGTTGAATTTGGAAATTTTGTTCTGTGCAAAATACTAATGGAATTTTTCATAAATCATTCAATATATTATTATTAGAATTTTTTTTAATTCGAACCACCTTTTCAATATTATTTTAATATGTTGTAAATCGATTTCTTATTTTTATTTTTAATCATGCGGTTCCGAAGTCAAGCATCACTGCGGGTGGTTGACCACTTGGATTAGTCTGCATAGGGACCGAGGGTATGCGGTATGGGTCCTCGTTAAACTGCTCTACCGTAAAGTGCTCGACTTCGCGTGCAGGTCGTCGAGCTACCGAAGCGGGGGTGCCACCCCCTCTGCAGAGGATCAAAATTGTGATGGCATGTCTTCGGATCATCCTCAGGGATGTTTCCCAGACCGTCGCCAATAGCCTATTGTGCAGCTCTAGTGCGACGTAAATGAACAACAACAACAACAATATTGTGTTTCTTTTTTCCCAAGTATTTTAAATAATTCTATAAATTATTAAATATATAATGAGTTTATATATTATGGGTTATAATATATAATCTAATTACAGGTTCTGAAAATCCTAACTGGTGAAAAAGAAGTCCAAACTCACGGATTCCCCTTGATCCTTCCACGGAAGCTTAGGGTACCGCGGAACAAAATTTGGGAACCATAGGTTTAGAGATTCAATTCAAAGTTCAGAGATAGTAAAAGACAGTTTAGAAATTCAATCTACAATTTTAAGCCTCGTGGCCTATCATTTAAGGCTATAAATATTTCCAATGTATGCCATTTTTAAAATGGAGCCATGCACTTTGTATAAGAGTTACACCTTTCTAAAAAGAGAAATCGGATGCCGATTTTTTTTATCTATTCTTTTAGATGCATTCAAGTTGTAAACTTTTCTAAAAATGGCAATCACAGATAGTTTTCTTTAATCGAAAAATGCCTTCAATTTTAATACTATAAGGGGAACATTATTTTACTAGTTTGCATCAGGTAAACTATATATTTGAAATATCAGTAGTTTCTCAAAGTGTGTTATTCTCAAAAGCAGTGTAATGCATTTGAATTATAATTTTATTCCAAGATAAAAGCCTATGAATATAAAAAATAAATTTTTATTGATATTGGAAATACACTAATTGGAAATGCACTAAATTGGAATACAAGGAATACACTAAAAATGGCATGTTTCTCTTTTAAAATCCAACTTATTATTTTATCAATAAAGCCTATGATTACTATTTTTTTATTATTTTATTTTAAAACCGGCTTTGAACAACCGGCTTAATTCTGACTATCATTGTTCTACTCCGTAGCCTTGTAATTTTGAATTCAACCTAGAAGATAAGGGAACATCAGGATCAAATTTGAGACAAACTATCTTTCGTGGAGGATTTTTTGATTGAACCTGCATTACCTGGTGAGGAAAACTACGAAATCCCTTGCCGTGGGGCTACATGGTCAGCCCCACGGGAAGCATTGTAGTCAGTGCGAGCCGGGGGCAAATTTCGTACCAACCACCCACCTCTGGGATTTAAACCTGGGTCTCCGCATTGGGAGGCGTTTGCTCTATTCCCTGAGCCAATGCAGCTTTCTGTATTTTGTTGAAAGATAACGGACTTTTGGCAAAATACTTTAAGGTAATTAAATTTTTTTCAAATTAATTTTTTTCCCTTGCTATCACGGGTGGCCTTATGCAAAGTTTTATACAGTTTAACAAAAAGATCAAATAGAATAATGTAAATCGAATAGTTTTTTCGACAATTAAGGAAACAATCTTATGGTTTTCTCTAACGAAGGAGTATAAACGCGGTTTGATTTACACGTTCTTCATTTTATTGCAGGTTGTCTCATTTACCGGCAATATTTACACTTCAATAAAAATCTAACCCCTTTTGCCGCGTTGAACCCGAAGTCACGACTTACAATAATTAGGCGAAACGCCAAATCTGCTGGGTTTTTCAATCCCCCAACGCAAGAGAAGATATAAAAATTTTCTCGCAGGTATAAAAAATGAAAAAGAAAAGAAAGAAAACGCGTAGAAATAAACTAAGCTCTTTCCTTTTCTTTCTTTATTTCAAATCTTAGTCAGATAAATAATTTGATTTGTCAGACTTAAAACCAGAGCCTTTTTTTTCCAGTTCCCTTCGAAAGTCTTTTTAAACAATTACTTCAGAGCCCACCTTGGAGATTTGGCAAGAGGCGTAATACACATAACTCAGGATTTACCCACCGCGAGCATTTTGAAAATATTGCCGATGAACAAGAATAACTCTAGAAGTAGACAAAAGACTGGAATAAGACTTGTTTTTTCAAGTTAATTGCAGTAAAGCAAGAGCTTTTATAGTGTGAATATTTTGAAAATATCTAAAACTTTATTATTATTCAAATTTTAAAAGAATAGCAGACAAGCGTGCGTGTACTCAAAACTCAAAACAACAAATTCTTACATACCTGCTCTTTCTATACATATTTAAATTAGAAATTTTTAAAGAAAAAGCATTTTTTAAAATGACGCTGTCTTTTTTTAACTGTTAGCACAGTAAATAAGACTGTATCACGTAGGAGGAATTGCACATTTCTAAATCTTTGACAATTATTTATAAAATGATATAGGGTGGATAAATGATGAAGAGCTTTCTGGGTTAATTGAAGGCTCTGTGGTCCGTACAGATTAAAAAGAAACACATGTTATAATGTCATCACTGAGGATCGTCTTCACCGCTCCTTTATTGTTATTACATACGAGATCAACAGCCGAGGTGGCTTAGAGGACAGAGAGCTCGCATACCAATGGGGTGACCAGGGTTCGAATCCCAGCGATGGCTGATCGATAAGAATTCCGCACTAGGCTCGCACCGACCACAACCACAGTGCGGACGTTAATAATCCTCAGTGGTAAATGAATCATGGGTCAGAGTCCCCTTGCCGACAGGCTAACCATGGAAGTCTTCGTGGTTTTCCTCACCTTGTAACGCAAATATGGGTTAGTTCAATCAAAAAGTTCTCCTCGACGGTAAATTTTTCCCAATACTTGATCCCTTGCCTTCTGTTTAGAGTTCAAAATTACAAGGCTACGGAGCTGAACATTAGTAGTCGTAAACTCAAAAATTGGGTCAGCTACGTTCAACGGTTATAAAATAAAATATATACGAGATCAAAATTATAAATAACAAATGTTTGCTAAATATATTTGAAATTTCAGAATAGGTATAGAGAAACCTCTGTTAAGTTGACCAAGTTGAATGAAAACCCCCAGTCTGAGTTGACCCTTATTATCAAGAAAGGAATTTTTCCAATAAGCTTAAAGGTAACGAAACCTTTTACACCTGACCATCTATCTTGTATTTTGAATGCCGCCATGAGTAAAATTTGTCAAGTGGATTAAATTCTAAACCTTACATAAGTTGACCAGAACAACTTAATTAGGAAATTTTCTTTTCTGTATTTCCCAGAATTGGTGAGATAGTATAAATAGACCAAAACCTCTAATTAATGCGACGATATGGAAAAAAGCTTGGGAATTTTGCAAAAAAATAGGTTTGTAAATAAACAATAGATTTGTATAGGTAGAAATCAATAAAATGTTAAGTTTTCTAATTTTAATATGTTCTTTAGTATTAATATTTTAAAAAGTTATTTGTTACAAATAATATGCATCGCTGACAAAAATGCTCACCTATTTTCTTAAGCTAATAGGTTTGATATTAAATTTATGTAAATAATTGTAATTCATTCTGGAATTAATATCATTATTTAAGATTTTGAGATTTTTTTCAAGTTTTAAACTCATATTAAAAAGATTCAATTGAATTATTTATTTATAAATATTACGATATTTAATTATAAATGTAAAATAACAATATATTAGAATAACATGATATAAGAAATGATAAAAAAAAAATGATTCATAGTCCTCCATAAGTAGACCACAAGTTAAAGTTGGTCATCAATGCAAAGCACCACAAGCGCTTAGCTTGCACAGGTTTCTCTGTATTTGGGGTGCAAACTTGCTGCAGATTTTGCGTCGCAACTTAAGAGCCCCAAAATCATTTTAAAACCCTGAAATTTTCTTAGATTTTATTATCTAGGCTTTATAAATGCTTATATCCTTTATTATAAATGCTTATATCCTTTAAATTTCTGAATAAGTATTTGGATCGTAAAGCTCACTGCAGATTTTGGGTCTCGGTTGAAGGAAATAATGAACCGGTAAATCAAACTAATACTCGAAATTTTCTTAAATTCTTGTATGTTCTAAATTTTAAAAGTTACCGTCCATAAGATTCTAAAAATAATGTTATGCATTTTGAATTTTAAAAAAAGGTATTTGGATCTCAATGTGTTATACAGATTTTGGGTCGCAACTTGAAAAGGTTAAGAGCTCCTAAACAGTATTAAAACTGAAATTTTTTAGTTTGTTTTACAAGGAGAAATAATTTCTAGTAAAATAGAATAATAATAATATTACTAATAAAAAAAACATAACTCTGGTTAATGAAACCAAAATACGCGGTATTTAAAAGGAAAATCCCCCCGGCCCCCCAAAAAATTACCAAATGTAAAAGAAAAATTATCAAGTGATTGGTTATTCATACTGTAATTTTTCTTTTCATATGGTAACGGTTTACCAAAAATTCTGGTCTTCAAAATTCTAGTTTTTATTACCAAAATTCTAGTTTTTATTACCATTAAATACAAAGCTAAAAAATAAATTCAATCAAATAAGTGGTGTTTATGTCATGCTGTAATGTATCATGATGAAATTACTAAATTTTATCATATATTGAATTAAACTCAGTGGCGCGACAGCCCATAGAGAGCCAAGGCCTACTGTGTCCATCTCAGTTTTCTTGACCTTTGGGCTCTGAGGTCAGCCCAGCGCGGAACCCCCAGTGTTTATCTCCCAAGCATGCTTGGTACTCATTTTATCGACCCACTGAAGGGATGAAAGGCTGAGTCAACCTTGTCCGGCCCAAAGATCGAACCAGGGATCTGTGGCACGACAGCGCGAAGCGCTACCAAACTAAATTGATCATTTCAGCTGCTTGGTCAAGCTGCTTGATCAGCCACCGGACACCATCACATATTATAAAACCATATTTTGTTGCTGTTAATTTTACCCAAATCATTATCAAAGCGCTTCGGTAGAAATTACCAAACTTTTCAGTGTTACCAGAAACACCTTAAATTTTACCATATTTTGATAGTTTTGATTACATTTTTTTCTTAATGTAGAATAGTGTAGGTTGGGTCTATTAAAATTGGAAAATTTGGAGTTATCACAGTTCAGTTAATTATCTTCAATAACCAAAACAAAATGTTATAAGAGTTCAGTTTCACCACAACCGCAACTTCCCAAATAACGATGATCTTTTTTAATTCCCCCTCCGACCCCACCTATTAAAACATATCTAATGAAACAACAGAGGGAGATACTCTTAAATCCTCATAGTCACGCAATTGTTGTATCACTTTAGATAGTTCTCCTTCACCTAAGGGTGTCTGAAAGGAGATTCGAAAACGATCTTTCAGTCACGATATCTGTAACATTCTCTTCTTCCCCTACCCGTCGAAGGTTAAAGGGAAACTATAAATTGAATTAAGCCCCGACAGTTCTGGAGGTGGAAGTTTTTGCCAAAGCCGACTGTAAATTTAGAGCGCGAAGGAGGATTAAATATGTTTCTTGTACATCCAATTAAACAAATAGATTGAGAAAGTGTAACTTATGACTTCGGTGCACGTGATGGTTTGGGGATGACTAACGGTGCTTCGAAAGCAAGCACTTTGTTATTTAACTCAGAGGTTACTTCTTCGAAAGTAAAATTGAAAACTGGGATGATAATTAAAAATTATTTGAATTATAGGTTAATTCTTTGGATACACCTTTAAAAGGTAACTTTTACACTGTAAAAAAATGTTGGTTTATAGTTGCCAACATTTTGGTGTTGAGGCAAACTGAAACTTTTTACAGTGCGTGTAAATATAATAAAATATAAATGTAATAAAAATCTGAATTATATACTGTACAACGAAATAAATAACGCAATAAAAAGTTAATGTTTCATTTTTGGGTTTTTCAATCTAGTTCGATTAATAAATTATAAATTTTAAAATGAGTTGTTCGTTTATAGTTTGATGAAAACAGTTAATATATTAGTTGTTAGTTTATAGCTTGATAAAGAGAGCTGAAATATTAGTTGTTAGTTATAAAAACAGCTAAAACATTAGTTGTTTAAGTATTGGGATTTATAAAAAGTTCAAATAGAGATGACAGGCAATAGATAGTAGGCCGTTGATATAGAGGAAATATTAAAAATCTAATATGTTTCATCTTTGCCTTATATTAAAACTACTGCGAATCGAATTTGAACGGTGTTACAGTTTAACACGATACAAAACTTCTATTATAAAGTACCTAAAAGTATAACTATTAAAAACTGTAAAGAAACACACACAAAAAAAGGATTCATTTACAATGATAAAAATTTTGGGATTTAGTTGCCACCATTTTTGATCCAGATGTAAACTAAAATTTTTTACAGCACATATATATAATCACATTTTTATTTACTTTTTCCACGCTGATAGTTTAATTAATTTATTTATTACTCTTTTTTTAATATTTTAATCTTTTATTTATTTATTAATCTTTTATTTATTTATAAATTTTTATTTTTTTATTGACAATACATATTTTTATGAGCATTGGAATCAAGTTATGCCTTCATGGCAAAAACATTTCGTAAAAAATACAAGCACATTTTATTAATATATTCGCATGAATTCTTCCAAATAATTGCTTTTTTGTTAATTTTACTTAATTTTTTGAAGGATAAATTTGGTTATGTTTTCTGCATTTAGTTTACCGCAACACTAAAACTGGGGACAACTAAATACTAATTTTTTTACAGTATTAATTGAAACATATTACAAAACTCTGACACCAAAATTTGTAAAATGTGCATAGCTTTGTCTAAAAATTAAAGACAACAATTTAAATCAAAATAGCTATTCATTGACAATTCAAAACACACAAAAAAATTAGTTAACAGGAAATTTAATCAAGGAGACAAATAAATTGCACAAAACGAGTATAAAACTCTTATAACATCAATTTCAGAAATGTTCATGGTTTTATAATTTTTCTTCCAAATTTTAAGCCGCCAATATTAAAAAAAAGTAAAAGTTTGTATTCATATCAAACGAACATTACAATAACAATATGAATTACAATTTCAAATTTTAAAGCAATGAAACACAATTCAACAAAGAAAATCACCCCATTTCCAATCGTACGTTGAAACTCATTACGTTTAAAAATCTACGAATTATGAAAATTTAAAACAACGTGAATCAGAGAAGCAGAGAATTTTTTAAAAACATGATAACATATTTTAGCAAGAAAATAAACCAAATTCAAAGTTCAGAAAAATTTTAAATTTTAGATAGTAATGAATACGATTATTTAATCAGTGGGAACTATAATAAAATTAATATTATTTGAATGTTTTTCTAAACGCAATTTTAAATGGATACAGTGAACTAACTCAGACACGTCATGTGATCTTATTTATTTTATAGTCATGGAAAAGTTGCGTCACAACAAATGTTTCTGTAGCGACAAACAATACTTTTCAAATGTTGATGACTACCACAAATCAACTAAAATCAATATCTAATTAATGCAAAATAAAGAGTAGTTTACAGAACCGCTACGATTATGTTTTCAGATGTTGTTGTTTTCTTTGTAATACTATAATTTTTCTTGATGTCTCAGATAAGAAATCATATTTTTAAATATTTCACAGCAAATTATTCTTGAATTTATATCTATGAAAAAATTTATAACACTATATGACTGATTCTATGCATACGTTGCCAGCAATGTTTGAAACGTCCGGATTCTACCGAATACCTAAGCATTTTAGTGAATTCAAGTCATTTTTAGACTAAGTATTAAATATCAAAATTATTATATACTTTACCTAGTATATTATACCTAGGCACTATGTGGACATTCTTGGCAAAGTATCAACAAAAAAAAAGTTTTGGAAAGGCTATTATCTGAAAATATTATTAAAAGATGTTAAAGGAATCCTTATGTTATTTTGAAAAAAAAAACAAAACAAAAAACCAAATATTGAAATAATGCCATTAAGGGTGCCTATTAGGAATGTAATTAGCCATGTATGAAATACGTGTTATCTATCTTTTTTTTTCTGGAATGTTGGGATTTCAAACTTTGCTATTAGTATACTAGCAGCGCGTTTATTAATATATTGCATCTCAAAGATCATTCGACTTTAGTTTAAAATATATTTTCATTAATTTCTACAAAAACGCCACAAAACATTCGATTGGGGAAAAAAATGAAACGTAACTCGGGAACAAAGGAACGAAAAACAGTTTTTAGAACAATCATAAATTTCATTTTTTTTCTTCAAAGGAACAAAGGAGTGTTTGCATTTTATTCTTCTGCGAAAATAAAACGAAAACATCGTCTTCCATTATTCAGAAATACTGTTTACATTTTTATCACACCTTCTCTGCAAGGGGGGAGGGGACGACACGAAAAGGCCACAAAACAATCCAGAGGAATTACGTCTTTATCTTCTCAGAAAGTTCAACCTACTCCTCTCCACCCCCGCTTGTCCATAAAGCGCGCTCATGCATCTAAAGACCTTCGATTATTCACCTGAAAGTTCTGATTTTCATGAACTTACACACACCTGTAGCGATTGATTTTTAATACCTTTTTTACATATCGTCCGAGTTCATTTCAATATGGCAAAATCACCACAAAACACTACTGCATTAAATCAATTTCCACAGCTTAGGCAAATAGGGCTTAAGAATTAAAACGGGAGGGTAGGTTTTGTTCTTTTTTCCATCGAAATTCACTCATTCCTTGGTCCGAAAAGATTCTCATTAACGCCTTGAGCATGCAAATACTAAATATAAAAAAGGGAGGCATGCATAATACATGTATGCATTAGGTATATGAGTGCTGAATATATGCATATACTATACATTCGCAAATACCCCATTGCATATTGTATGGTGTTTTAGAAATGAAGGAGGCTTAGTACTAAAACTGATTTCTTATACATCAAACCACATAATGTTCCGGTTGATAGTTGTTGGTCGATGTCTCATTTAGTCCACCTTTTTTTGGATTATTTCAAATGATTTTTTTCCTTTTTTCAAAGCAATTTTGTGCAATTTCAGTGCCTTTGGATTATTAGTGTGATTAGGATTACTTTAAAAAGTAAGTTACTTTCGATTAGTTAACGTAAGATGTAATAGGCTATGCTAAAAGTTCATTATAAAATTTCAATTAAATGCATGCACCACACAAGAATTGGTGCTGATGTTCTTTGATATTTAACCTTCGCCTTTTCTGTACGAATCTATATTAACGCATATCCATATCCATTTGCATGACGAAAAATCAATCACCGAATGACGAAATTCGTCATATTGCAGTTAATAATTAATTTATTATTAAAAAACTCACGCTTTTGGTCACGACGGTACAAAATATGCCGGGCGGATATATGTTAAAAATAACTTTCAAAATCGGAGAATATTTCTAACTGTTGCTACGAGATATATTTTTTTCTTACCCATGTGCGCCTTATTTCCTTGAGTTCATTTTTTATACTTCAAATTATTTTTTTAAAATTTACCTTTGGATTATTAACGTGATTAGGAACTCTTAATTGTACGTCTGATTTTTGATTACTTTCGAATAGTTAAAAAAACTAACAGTGAAAAGTTTGTTTTTAACGTTAGATAACTAAACCTAATTTCGATTAGCTAAAAGTTTAAAGTTTGCTATTAACCTTGTGAATCTGAATGTTCTCCAACTAGATTCCCCATTCTAGATTTGCGAAATCGTAATGTTACCATAAATTCTTAACATCTTCAAAAATTTCAATCGTTAAATTTTATCACTTATCTGTATCATTTTATCAATCCCTTGATTATCCCTTAATTATTATCCCTTAAGCTGCGCTGATTTGTTTTACATAAATATGATTAACATAAAAATAAGCATGTTTTTAGCTCATTCTATGAGTGGAAGGATAACTATAAACTAAAATTTTATCTGCGGTAAATTCTAATTAAATACTAACATAGCACAAGAGTTAAATTCATACTCTTTAATAATAAACTGAAAGAAAATTGAGCATTCACAGATTTAATTCGAATATTCGATAAAATTGTTTTTCGAATTCCAAAACATTTCTATATTTCGCTGTGAAGTATTTTTTTTTTCGCATGATGTGCCTCAAAATAATTCATTTAAAAGCAAAGTGCGCAATCGTAATTTTTTATTTATTTATTTTGTATTTATTTACTAATTTTAGTTGTCATTTTAAAACTTTCTCTTTTCACTGAAATATGATATATATCAATAAATTGTTTGGTTCGCACATTATTTTTTAGTGACACTTTGTGAGTTGCATAACATTTAAAAGTTATGTTTAACATATTTTTTATGTAAAGTCTGAATATTAATGATTTTTATGTTTACGTATGTATTACTAGAAAAAATAGCAGCTTAAAGCGAAAATACTTCTGAAGATTTAAACCTACATGTTAAATTAGAAATATCTATAATGTTTGATATTTTTATTTATAGATATTTTTTTTCAAGCAAATATATTATTTCTGATTTAAAGTAACAAGGAAATTCTTAATTTTTTTTTCTAAATTATGCTGGTGAATGTTTTTAATTAACTAATTTAAAAATGCAAGAAACTTTTTGAAATCGACTTGATATTTTGACATATTTATTAGTCCTCAAATTGAATTATGACCTTATTCTATATTAGAAACTTATCATTATTTTTTTTAATCTTCCTGTTTATTATATATCATTTCAATTACAAGTTAAACTTTTAAAACGTAAAGTTTACCTCAAATATTTCTAAATATCCCATTTTATTTCAAAATTAATTTGTTGGACCTTTGAATTACTTAATTGTTTTAACATCTTTGTTTATAGTTCATTATTATATAGTTTAGAATTGATGATAAGTTTTCTTCGTCTTAATGTTATTGGCATTCAACTCAAGTCTTAGAAGATATCAAAAATTTAAAAAAGTTAATAATTATAAATAAATAAAAGAATTTTGTGGAAAGATAAATTTTTTACTTAAAAAAAATGATTTTCTTATGAGAATTCGAAAACTTCTTATAATTCTGTATATTTGTTCATTTTTGTCTTAGAATGTTAATGCAAAAGTGACAAAAATATCATTGGTTTTTTCCTTATTTTTTGGAATATGTACGGATATAATTAATATAAATGGAAGGAGTTCGTTTTTAAATAAAATTAATAAATGGACAAAGCAGTCCCTTGAATGCGATACTTTTTTTAAGTTTTACTTATTGTTCTAAAAGACAGAGGTTGTGTTACCCTTTAATTAAAAATCGATATGGTTTGTATACGTGTACTTATCCAAACCATGATGGAACACCCTAAATAACTTTTGATCTGATAACCGGGACTCAATCTCACGAGGTTGACCTCAAATATTGCTAATTAATTGATGCAAACAATATTTCAAACTACAAAATCAAACTAAAAAATGCTCTTTACTCTGAATAAACATACCTGTTTTTTAAAGGCGAATTAGGGTTTCTGCCCCTCTAAATATGGAAGGTAGCAGGAATCTGGAAAATTGGTCCCGATAGTTTAGTAAGGCGAGAGATTAAAAGTTTGGACCCCTAAATGTAATTTTTACTTTTTGCCTATTTCGTATTACCCGAGAACTTTTTAAGGGAATTGAAAACTTTGAACGCAATTATAAAATTCTTTTATTCAAAAATAATTCCATGGAAAAAATAATTTCTGATAATTGTTTATTATTTTGTATTATTTTATTTAGTAATGTCGACCTTATAATTTTTATAATATACCTCATAATTTTTTTAATTATGAGGTATACGAATTTTTACATCATTTTATAAAATGCAGTTTTACATGAAAAAATACAAAATTTAAATCTTTGTAGGAAAAAAAATCGATTTTCGGATCAAAATTTATTCAATTTTTTCCTCCATTTATACACTCCTCAAAACTTCTTCCTTTAAACTTTTAGCAATTTTAATTCAATAAAATTTCGCTTTTATTTGAAATTTTAAGCTTTTATAACCATTATAGTTTTACTCTTATTTTTCGAGTAAAAGTTTTTGAACGGAAATATCTTTCTGCACAATACTCGGGGATATGGTTCACATTAGACCTACTACGTGCAGTAAACATGAATAATGTCGCGTTTCCATAAAGTACAATTTGCACTTTCTCTAATGGTAGTATATTTTGTAACAGAGTTAATATATTTGAGAGAAAGTGAAATAATTAAATGAGTAAATGGCTAAATTAATTGAAACAAACTTAAAGCTGAAAAATTAAAAATTTAAGAAATATAATGCTATACGGTAATGTTTTCAAAATTTGGATTTCAAATATGCAGTAAAAATACTTCAAAATTTTCTTTATACGAAAGTTATTTGCAGATAAAGACTCTATAACAAAATCTGTATTTTTCTACTTACAATAACTCAAAACTTCAAAAATGATTATTGAATAAAAGCCAGACATTAAAAAATTTTAAAAGTAAATTATGAATTTAATTTAAAATTCTTTATGGTTTGTAATTGGTGGGAAAATAAATACTTTTGTAAATACTTTCTCAAGTACAAAATTTGACTCATTTCGGCATTTCAAACTTATCGAAACTAACTTAATGTACTGAGAAAAAAGTATGGTCAAAACTTCCAAAATATGGTAAAACTTACCGTGGTTCTAACTCTATGAGAACACCCAAATACCTGGTAATTTTTTCTTAATTTCTTTGGTAATAATTTTGGTAAAATTAACAACAAAATATGATTTTATAATATGTGATACAATTTAATAAATGTGGTAAAACTTGGTAATTTTATCATAATACCTTAGAGCATGGCATAAAAACCATTTATTTAGCTAAATTTACTTTTCATTTTTGTATTTCTTACTAAATGTATGGTAATAAGAATTATAATTTTGAAAACCAAAATTTTCAGTAAGCCGTTACCATATGAATGAAAAAATTACCTAACAAATAGTTACCAAATGAATAGTAATGAACTACCAAAATGAATTAAAAATGAATAGTACCATATATTTTTATTTTACTGACCAGGATTATGACTTTGTATACCAGAAATAAAAGTATCATTACTATGAAGTACTGTAATTTTTCCAGATTTTTTCTCTCCTTGTGGCTACGTTTAAGTTGCGGTTGATATATTAAATACTGCGTTCTATAGAATGCCTAGTAATTTAATAGAATGCCTAAATCAACCGCCAAAGTATGAAGTACATAATATTTCACACATTGCTTACGCATCTCATAGAATGACTAGCCGGCAAAATATGAAGCGAAAAATATTTAACACATTGTCTAGGCATTCTTTAGAATGATTATTGAAAAACCTACTCGTATTCTCCAAGAGGCAATGTATATAATTCTCACATTTCATTCTTTGTCTAAAAAGCATATGCTATTCTATAGAATGCCTAATCATATTACACAATGAATAGGTAAAGTTAAAAATAATTCCCATCTTCCATACTTTGACTAAAATTGTCAAGCATTCAATGACTAGAAGTTCAATAGAATGTCAATGCTTCATACATTAACGACAACATACATATTATAAGAATTTAAAACGATTCATAAAAGATTGCTTACAGATTTTTTGAATAAAAAGAATGAACTAAAATTGTATATTTTTTTTCTGTGACAAATAGCAAAAAATTAAAAGTAAGAGAGATTCCATTCGGTTATCTATTGCTTAAAACTTTTTGTTGAAAATTTTTTCAGCAATTATCTCTAAAAAACCTTTTCAATATTGTGTTTTCTTCTCATTTATATTTGATTATTACAATCGTAATATAACAAAAATTTATTTATTTCTCTGAATCTCGACGTTAACAATTGCTATAGTTATTGAAATTACTGTGAAACAATGCTTAACAATGCTAAAAATAAGTAAAAATAACTCCCTTTGATAATTAAATATTAATCTAGTGAACTGCAAAAAATTACTGTAAATTCTATAGAAAAAAATCTTTTACCGAAAAAAAATCTGATTAAAGATAAATACAGATTTTTTTGTTTTGTTTTTAATCGCTACCCAAGAGAAGCAAAAATATCCTTAAAAAAAGAAGACAAAAAAGGATTTTTTTCCCTTTGTATATTTGTCTGATTAAAATAGTCAATTCAAATTCCAGTATTTGCCACGCAGCTTTGCTTACCTTAAAATAACTAACTTTTTTCAAATCATTTTACGATTATTTTCTAAACTTGCTTTTACTTTTCAGAAATTATTTAATGGTTTTGAAAATCATGTAGATAAAATTGTGATTCGACTTCATTACCGGCTGCGATTCAAATTGATACCCTACTTGATTATTAACTGTCTTTAAATCTAATTTATCGATAAGTTAAATTGACACACTTTTTTACAAGGGCGGACCAATATACTTTTAAGCGTTTCTACATAAGATTTAAATTAGTAAAACTTACAATAAAGATAGTTTAAAATTTTTCTTTTTAACCAAACTGAAAAGCTGAAGTGGCTCAGGGGACGCAGTACTCGCCTCCCAATATGATGAGTTGGGTTCGAACCCCGGCGTTGACTGATTATACGAATTCTGCACTAGGCTTGCACCGACTATGATTTTGACATAGTTATTTTAGTTTTCTTTTTGTTAAAATAGAAGAGCTTTTTGTAAAAATGACAGTAGGGGAGAGTGGGGTCAATTGTAACATTTTTTACTTAACTATTTTTAACTAACAAAAAATCCAATATATTATCAGTATTAATTGACAGACGAGTAAAGTAGACTATTCTCTACTAGAAAAAAAAATACCTTATTTTAAATGTTATTATATTAGTAATTAACAATTTTCGACAGTCGTGCACTTGTTACAATTGTCCCCACTTACGGGGTCAATTGTAACAGTTCATAAATTCAACTAAAACATAGTTAATTATACATATTATCATAGTTGTGATATATTTTTTTATTGATCAAAATAGTAGTGATATTTTAGGAGTAAAAATAATAATGAGCAGAGACCTAAAGGGTTAAACTTTTAACTTTAAGGGGTTAAAAATTTTAATTTATGCTGTGAAAGGTGACAAATAAAATAATGCACATGCAACATAATATAAATGATATAGGAAACTATTGGTGGTTCTTAAAGAGTTAAGTAATGGTTTGTAAACATAAGATTATTTATTTTCAGCTGTTACAATCGTCCCTTTACTTATTGTTACAATTGTCCCCAAGACGCCATTTCAGCTTCATTTGTTAAAAACAATGCTAGTTAATTAACTAAACTAATCTTTTTTTTCTGAAATGTTAATTAAGGTGTCCACTTACATATTCGGTTAATAATTTTTATTTATTTAAACAAAATTACTTTGTTGCAATATAATATTCTAATACCAAAAAAATTACTTGCGTAGCGTGAAAATATCTTTTGTGATGTAACTCTTTCAAAAGTACCTAGAAATGGTTGCCAGCAGGGGTGTACATGTAGATTTATTAACACTAGAAAGACGGGAAATTAGTACATACCTATATTGCCTAAAAGCAGTCAAAATGACAGGATTGTGAATGCGTAAATAAATTTGTATAAAATTAATTTTTAAAATTTTTTATATTATTTACAGTTATTTAACAAGTTATTAGTAAATATTAACAATAAAAAAATTATATGTTGTACAAAAAGTCACAAAATTCTAAGAAATTGCGTCATTATAGACATCATTGTTTTTCTAATTGAAATTAAAAGCAGTCAAAATGACTTCCTTAGGCAATCTAGTGTTAAATACACCTTGTGCGCCACCTAAGAACCAAATCTAAAACCAGACACTCGAAATTTTTGCTCTGTTACAATCGTACCCTGTTACAATTGACCCCACTCTCCCCTACTTATCTGCTTAAAAGCAGACATTTGAGAAAAATCGCTTTTTTTAATGAATAGCAATTTTCAGAGAAATAAACTGTTTTGTAATGGCACACCAGTTTAAATTTTTTTTTCTGAAAATTTAACATTATTTTTACACTGTATAAAAATAATGTTAAATTTGCGTTATCTTAATAAGCTTCAAAATGAACGTAATATTTTTTTAAATGCTGTCTTTTCATCAAAATAATTGCTACTAATTTCATAAATTAATGCACTTGTATGCCGCTATCTTATGAAAACTTCGGTCAGTTTCAAAAACTCCATACTTATAAGCGAGCTATAATTTAAATATAATAATAATTTGCATATGAATTTATTTAAAACATATCAATAAAGTGTATAAGTTTGTAACAAAAATCACCACAGATAATTGGATCCGTGTAATAATCTTAAATTTATTACATCTTTTAACAATCATATTACAATACTTCATGTGTGGTGTTATCTGATATAGGAGTGGCTGCAATGAATTACTTCAAACCTATATTTATCAGAAAAGTACACACACTTAAGTTGATATAAATGATAACAAAATGATTTCAAACCTTACTCACTAAATAAAGATAGTGGCGATAACTTAAAGGTTTGTTTTAAAACAAAAATTGATCTTAATTAGTGTTATTTCTAGAAAAAGTAATTCAATTGTGCTACAACACAACTCATAAGTAGTACGAAATTATCAATAATTATTACGTTATTATTTGTTTTCATTATAGCAATACATAGACATAAGTTTCCATAAAAGTACAAAATGCCAACTTCTCTCGGTGAATGTCGATATTCAAGTAGTAGCTTTGGTGAATATCCGAAATTCATTTATCAATTCGCTCCTATACCATTAAATGCTTATATTTAACAGTGAATGTTGAATTAAAGAAGTTCGTTTACGTCATTTCCCTCTGTAAGCCTTTTCATCAATAAATACTGAATAGACATTTGCAGGCACAGGGAGATATACTGATACTTTGCTAAATATTTAAATCGACATTCACCATGAGAGCAAGCTTAATGTCGACATTTACCGGTGTAGGAGAGAAATGATGAATATTATTATTTAATAAATATTTTCAAGCATATATCGACATTCACTTTAGAAAGTACACATTTTACAGAATTTCAGACTTTCACAATAATAAATACAGTAAATTTATAACAAAATTTCTGAAATTGTAAGAAAATTGTTATTATTATTTTTGTTATTATTATTATAACTTTTTTTTTTGTAATTTAAAGATACTTAAAGAATTAATTTTAAAATGTTAAGGATACTTGTGCTATTCCGTGATTATAGGATAACGCATGTAAAAATGCTAAAAATCGCTATGAAACGTTAATAGTGAAGTCAATTCATTACCAGAGAATACGAATTTATTTTTCAATAATAATATTTATTTATAATTTAAATGTTTTTCAATGTTAATGGGGATATAAGAAAGAGAAAAATTTATAAATTATAAAAATTTCATTGCATCGAGAAAATTAGTTTGTAAAGGTGGAAGAGAAAAAATTATATAAAAATAGAAAATATAAAAAATAAAAATTATTGCATAAATCATCAGCTATTTATATTACGCAATCATCTTAAGCAAATTCTGTGGATATACTGGAGAAAATTAAGAAGTTAAAATTTCAGAAATTAATATCTATTTCCGATATACATGATAACAGAAATACCTTAAACATTAATAAGAATGCTTGCAATTGTTATTAATAATTAGAAATATTTTTGTTATTTATAAAAATTAAACTTTGATGTTTAACTTATCAATAATTAAAATATAGCCAAAGACGCTAATTATTTTTATAGGAACAAATTTACTAATTATAATTAAAAAACAATTTTCATGAAAAATAAGATTCCTTTTTATGGCCTAAATGGGACCAAGTGTGAATCTATTATCGAAAAATGTCATAAAGGAGCATAAAAGAAATTTAGTACTTTCACGTATTACTCCGCAAAAAGAGAGCTGATTACAATAGTTAGAAAATAAAATTATCATAAATTAAAAGAATTTGAAATATTTAAATAAGATTAAAACGAAATTAAGAGATCAGCAGATAGGCATTTGATAGATGCTTTGCAAAATATAGCTAATTTAATTTATTTTACACTGAAAAGATAGTTTAACTATTATAATATGTTATGAATGAACCGTGTTTTAATCATTAAGGAAATATTTAAAATGAGGCAGACAACTAAACTAGTTAGTTAAAACGTGACTGTATTTAAAAGTTATGATGATTAATTGCCCAGTAGGTTCTGAGAATAAAAAAGTTTGAAAGATGTAAAGATGTTAAAAAGTTGTGTGATCAGCATAACAATATTTGTAAGTGAACTTGGAAGGAAAAACTATTTTTTTAATGTTATTTGTTTTTAATTATTTATTTTGTACATAATACTTCCAAAAAGTTTTAAATATTATCTCTTTAGCAACAGCATTTTTTTATTCAAGAATTAGAAGAAATTTTAATTACGCCACCAAAAATAGATCAAATAAAATAATTAAAGTTTAACTTAATGTGTGAGGACAAATAAAAAAGATAAATTTACAAGATAGTTCATGATTTGTATGAATAATATGATTAGGACATTAATTATTATTATTCATTCATATATTAATAATAGGGTTTATTTGAAAATTACCATTAGTATAAAACTCACAGTATTTACTCAAATAAATCATTAACTACCTTGTAGAAATTTTAATTTGAGCATGAAAATATGTTTTTAGACGTCCCCTACCGAATATTAAAAATCAAGTTTAACCGTCTAAAAGAGTTTGATTTTGATTAAACTTTTTATTGTGCGTTAAATTCTTACGTGAAAATTTGTTGAGACAACTCTGGAGAAGATTTAAATATTAAATAGTTTTTTGCGCAATTTTTGTACACAATGCTTAAAATAACTACGGCAATAACTTCCTATTTTAAAACTAAGAAAAAAATATCTATTTTGAATACTTTGAAAACTGAAGAAGGAATACATTTTACTTCACATATTTTTCATTAATTTAGAAAGATTACAAAACATTCAATGGGTCAGTTTCGCGACAATTAGCTTTTGGAGCTCGATTCAAATTTCTTCAACTTTTGAGAAGTGTATCGTTTGACGGTTAATGTTAATCGCTTAACGGTTGATTTTTTGATTGATTCAACTCGTAATTTTCCGTGACGCCATTATTCTTTATTTATTAATAATTCTTTTACCAATACTTAAAATATTTCTATCAGAAAATTAGACTACAATAAAATAGTTAACATCTTAAAGAATAAATAAAATATAATTCACGATTTTTACGAACTTAAGAAGCATTCCTACCGAATATGATTTGATCGTTCTACTTAAAATGTCCGAGTTAAAATATCGGTTTCTAATTTATTTTGATTAATTTTTATTTTTATTGAAATGTGGCAATAACAAACAATTGGTTGGAAAATATTGTTGGAAAATATTTTGTATAAAAATGAAAAGTTCGTTTTCAAAACATTTGAATTCTATACAAAATCGTTTATTTATAGCAAAAAAAAAGAAGGAATATCTCCACTTTAAGAATGCAGCTTGGAGCGGTAAACCAAAAGTTCCGTGACGTAGAGCTGACCCAATCATCATTAATAATGTTATTAATTATAATAATAATAAAATAAGATATGGCATTCACAGAACGATATGTTTAAAATTCTTATCAATACCGACATCTTTTTTTAAAAAAATCATTTTCACCATAGCGGTCAATATAGTATTTCATTTGATTATTACATAATATGAAACGTTTTTAGAAAAAAATATTTAGAGCTATGGAAGAAAAAATATTAATTTTTACACGATATGTTTACTTCTAAGTTAAACTACACTACGTATATATTTCTAAAAAACTATTATTGCTAATAAGTATTGGGAATAAATATTGTCAAATCATTAGCTGATTGAATAGCTGATAATCATGATGTAAGTAAAAATATAATGAAATTACTTAGATATGCGTCAAATAAAAAAATACTTAAATTTTGTGGCTAATTTATTGGGTGGTAATTTTATTTTAAATAAACACATTTATTCTCAATATTTATACAATTTATTAAATCTCAGTGAATAAATAGATTTGAAATTAATATTTTGGAACATTATTGTGGTGTGATACATTTATTCCCAATAACTTCAAATTTATTTCCATTTTGTGCGTGCATGGGAATAAATATGTTGTATCAATAATTGGAATAAATATATTGTATCAAAAATTGGAATAAATATATTGTATCAATAATTGGAATAAATATATTGTATCAATTATTGGAATAAATATATTGTATCAATAATTGGAATAAATAGTATCAATAATTGGAATAAATAGTATCAATGATTGGAATAAATAGTATCAATAATTGGAATAAATATATTGTATCAATAATTGGAGTAAATATATTGTATCACTAATTGGAATGAATAAATTGTATCAATAATTGGAATAAATATATTGCATAACTGTTGGGAAATATATTAATTTAAAAAACAATTTTCGCACACTAAATTAACTACAAGATTCAAATATATCTGATCTTATGTGCATCTAAATAATTTCACAAATTTCGTTATTTTATAATTTATTACATAATAATCGACTAATCGACCTGATAAGTCGAAGAATAAATCTACACGAAAAGAGAAATTTAATAAAGTGTAGTGCATCCATTGTTGTTGATGCAGAGGGATACCATTATAACCACCGTTAATAAAGGAATGGCAACTATAGCAACAGCATCTGAACAGAATACGGTAGCTTTTGCGCAACCAATTACCAATGTGTCATAAATCACAGCTCGTTTTTTAAAGAACGATGGAAGATTGTTCCGAAAAGAACAGCAAAGAGGGGTGGTCAGTGAAGCTTTTGTGCTTATTTCACCCCTTCACTAGAATTCTTTATCTTGTGTAGTTGGCCGACTGCAGAGCCACACCCTGGAATTTGTAAGCACTATTATCATAATAGGACGGCTGCTCCTTCTGTTTCTCAACGATGCTCGTTGCGAGAGGAATATTAATGAGGATGGAAAAATATTTTTGTGAAATGCACTTTTTTGTTCACGTCGAGTAATTATAGCGCTGCTAACTGCGGACGTGCCATCCCCGTTTCATTAATAATGACTTTTAATCCACCTCTTTTGCTGGAGATGCTTAATCAGTTTAGGGCAGAAGCAGAATTGGGAAAAGCGTGCTTAGCCTTTACGAATTTATCACACGAAAATTGGGGTTTTTTGTTTTTTAAATGTGCAGTATAACTTTTGACTAAAATTGCAATAAATCAACTGGAGCTGTGGTGGTTTAGGGGATAGAGCGCTCGCCTTTCAATGAGGTGAACCGGGTTCGAATCCCAGGGATGGCTGGTCGATACGAATTCCGCTCCCGTCTCACACCGACCACAGTGCTGACGTAAAATATTCTCAGGGGTTAGAGTCCCCTTGCAGTCAGGCTAACGGTGGGATGTTTTCCTCTCCCTGTAACGGAAATGTGGGTGAGTTCTATCAAAAAGTCCTCCGAGAAGGCGAATTTCTCCCAATACTTGATCCAGGAATCTTTTAGATTGGGTTTAAAATTACAAGTCTACTGAGTTGAACATTGGTTGTCGCAAATCCTAAATTGGGTCAGCTGTTCAGTTATATAATAAAATAAATCACCTGAATAATAATAATAATAATTTATAAAATAGTTTATTTTCAATTTCTTGGCAATCGACATTTTGCAAAACCTTTAACGTATAATTTTTATGAAACATATTTTTTAACTTTATTTCAGTATTTTGTATTAATTTATGTCGAAATAAGTTTATTATATTAAAATTACCATTTTAATAATTTACGGTTTATGAAATACAGCCTGAAACACCGGTGTCTTTTTCCGCATTAAATGTAAAATCTATGAAACACGGCACACTACCAAACAATAATTTTTCAAACTTGCACTTATTTGCTGTTATTTAGACCTAAAAGTGAAACAGTTATTCATCATTGAAATTTTTTTAATTTGCAAAATGTTTGAATATGAAGGAAAAGGAAAATCAAATTTCGAATTTTATATTTCAGTACAAATATAATTCCGATACTCTAAAAAATAATTTTTAGTAACTATAAGACTGGTTTTTTTTACAATTAAAAAATACCAAAATATATTTTTACTTGTAATTAGAGCAACGGAAAAAAAATATACAAAAAAGACACCGGTGTTCCAGCTGCGTCAAAGGGTAAAAGTAAAGGAAATTTATATGCACTTATGAGGTGGTCGGAGGGTTTGAATTTGCGATTGTAAGATAAAGCACAAAATTATAGTACTGTAATATTTCTAGTTAAAAAAATTAATATGGTTAATAAAATCAAAATATATGGTATTTAAATCATTCATTTCGTAATTTTTCCGATCATATGGTAACGGTTTAACCGGTTTAATCAAACGGTTTAATCCGATGACGGTTAATTTTACCGATATCATTACCAAAGCGCTTTGGTAAATACTACCGAGCTTTTGGTGTTCCCATACACGGTAAATTTTACCATATCAGTTTTGACCATACTTTTTTCTCTCAGTGTGGGTGTAAGCTATGCTTACATAAGACCTAAATATATTCGAATGAAAAATTTAGAAGAGAAACTTAATTTGAAGCTTCAGTCACCATAAGTCAATTAATAAAAATTGTCTTTATCTTAAATAATTTTTTCAATAGAAAAATTATTTTTAATATACATATTTTCAAATGTTCTAACGTAAATGCAAGAGGAGTTCAAATTTTTTGTTGACGATTAGAGAGAGTCAAGGAAGATTTAAGAATATTCTTATAAAACATAATATCACCCTATAAATCATTTGAATCGTTTTTTAAAAAGCATCTTGCTTGCATTCATTTTATCTTTTAATAAAGTCTCAGATAATGTCTTTGCTCATTTAATACAAGTTTGATATTCGTAAAATTTCGTTTCTTGTTTGATACTATCAAATTTTTTTTCTCTCATTTGATACACATTTTTTATTATGAAAAATGAACACTTTGATATTTATTTTTGATACTCATATTTTAAAATGAGAAATTAATAGCTTGAATTTTTTTTGCTTGATACGCATTTTTTACTATGGAAAATGAATACCGTAGAGTCTGTATAATTCGAAGCGGACAGGACGGGGAATTATCGAAGACTTAAAATTTAATAAATATTTAGATAAATGGAAACAAAGCAATGTTTAAAATTTCAGTATATAATTGAAAAATACATTACATTTAAGGAAAATTTACTTACATTAGAGGATCAGGGTACATTTACTATATTAAATCAAGATACAATATTCATTATAATACTATATCAGATTAATTTTACTTTCAAGTAATTGTCTAATGCTTTTCTTTTCAACACATCATCCGCATGTTTCAGTATTTATCACACAATATCGTTATTCATTCATAGTTATCGTCCTAAAATCAATCGTAGTAATCGTTCCACAAGTTGCGTATGCCTTGGCCATTATTTGGAAGTAAGACTGACATTTTTTCACTAGCTCGGATTTATGGAGAACTCGAACAGAGACTCGAATTATTGTTTGATACACATTTTCATTATGAAAAATGAGTAGTTTGAATTCTCTCGTTTGATTCACATTTTGCATTATGAAAAATTAAAAGTTTTTGTTTTTGCTTTTGTTTGATACACAATTTTTTATTATGAAAAAGCAATAGTTTGAATTTTATCTCGTTTGATACACACTTTTTAATTAAGGAAAATGAATAGTTAATTTTATTTTAAAGAAATGTTCCCCATCAAAAGTTCCTAGCAATATCAAGGAAAGAAAATTTAATAAAAATTGAAATGTATTTTGTTTTTTTCTGAATGATTTTGGCAAGTGATTCGACTTTATAATATTAACGTATTTTTAATGATATCAATTAATTTCTACTTAAATATTAATTTGAATTTTTAATTAAATATAATTAACTTACAAGATTTGCACTCGTAAGCTTACAAAGAAATAAATTTAATTTTTAAACTCTAATTTAAAATTTTTTTAAAGATTTTTATTTCTGAAAATTGCGACGTTTGAATTTTGTTCTTGTAAAATTTTAAAACAATGCAAAACGCATCAAACAAGTCATCAAATCATAAAAGTGTTTCATCTATTGCACATTATCAATATTATTATAAAAATTGTTTTTAATGCATTTTTAACAAACATTATTCTAAAATTAAAATGCCATAAATTGGATTATGAGAGACACAGTTTCACTAGATGATTTCATTAATAAAATTAATTTTATTTGCATAATAAAGTTTCTCAATCGTTACGTCTTACTTGTTAATATTTATTATATTAAATTTGCATGATTACAATTTTTTTGTAATACAACATTTCTAAAAGTATTCAACTTAATAATAATAGAAAGCATCTGAATGGGAAAAACTAAAATACAAACAAAAATGTCAAATTTACATTTAAATTTTAAATGCCCCCATACACTCGAAACGCTGAAACTAAGTTTCTAAATGAATTAAAAATTTCTCAGAACCATAGAGTAATGAACTATGTTTAATTAATCATGAACTACGTTTCTAGATGAATTAAAAAAATTTCAGAACCACAGAGTGATGAAACATATATAAATGCAATCTTGTAAAAATTTTAACAATGAAGTATTTATAAGGGTATTTTAGAACTATTCCAATAATTGCTGTAGAAAAGCAAACATTTCTTTTTTTCGCATTGGGACTGGTAATTATAAACTTGGTACTTATAAACTTACTTAAAAACTGGTACTTATAAATTTCTTTTAAACTTATATGGAATGTAATTTTGTCTTTTAATATTGTAAGAAAAAATTGATATGCATTTCACTTCGTTATAATGTAGTTATTTTAAATTTACTCTAACAAAACCGAATCACGTGTTATAATTATTTCACTTTAGCTTCTAACATAAAAGAGTGAAGTTAAATATTGCCTTGATTAATATTATATAATATTTTTTTTTAAATAAATTATACGAAAACTCAATAAGAGAAAAATGAACATTAAGTGATTATTCTTGTAAATATGATTCAATAAACCTAATTATTATAATTTAACCTAATGAGACGAATACAAAGATTCTTGTAAATATAGTTATTGAATAAATCTAATTAGTTAAATAAGACATAATTACAGCAATGAGATTAGTCAGATCTATTTAAAAATTGATTGGTCTTGTAAGTATGATTGAATATAATCATGAATAGATTAACCTAATTGGGTGAAAGCCTAATTAGACGGAATAAATTTGTCAAGAGTGATATAAAGATTGTTTGTTTGTTTGTTTTTGTAATTATGAATGAAATAACTTTACTCTGGAATTAATGTTGCAGTTTGTTTTATCTAAGGGTTGTTTTTATCTGATGATGAATAACATTGTATATAGCAACTCTTAATGATGTTATGAAACATTGAAAATTAGCAGATTAACAGATTTAAAATAAAATTGTTCAAATTACAAAATTGCGATTAATTTTGACTTTTCAGTCCACAAGAAGAAAAAAATTCTGATGAAATTATGATATTACATGTAATGGCATTTCTGGTAAAAGAATCTCATCATTCTGGCCAATAAAGCCAAAATATGCGGTGTTTGAAATCGTTCCTTTAAAACTTTCTCTGATCATCTAGCAACAATAATCTTTTACCAAAATTTTACCATCGGTTCAAATTGTCGTGCTTTTTGGTATTCCCTTAGAGCCATAGAGACACCAAATTTTACCATATTCTGGTTAATCTAATCATTACTTATTTCTCAATATAGCATTATTTTCTATAAATAAAACATTCATGATGGAGTATATTTGATGTGAATTTTTAAATGTTTGAATTGCTATGTGAATTTTTAAATATTTAGATTTTACTTACACCCTTTAAATCGTATAAAAACGCTCGATTTAGTGCTAATCGAAAATAAAATTTTCCATTTCACTCAATTTTTTGGGTTGCTTAACATATTCAAAGAGATCTTACACCACAGTTTTTACAGCTTAGTTAATATTCAGCTATGGAAATTTAAAATTCGAATTTTATTTTTTAATAAGAAAATGTTGAAATTTTTAATTAGTGTTTCATTTGGTCCATCTTGGGAAAAACGGAAATAGTTCATATGTAAAATTAGATGACTATACCTTTCTAAAAGTAAAAACGTTGCATTTATCAGGACAATTACTTACTCAATTTTAATATGAACTCATTATTCTTAGCTTCAATTTTCATTTTCTTAAAATCGAACTTTTTTAAAAGAAAATTTCTAGTAAACACTTTTTGTTATCACATTTGCCTCGTTTCTCTCTTATCGTTTAAAAAGCAGTCAGTAAATATTATAAAAATGTTTTATTTATTACAACTAAAAACTTTGGATTTAAAAACAAATTGAAGCTATCAATAAATTCGATTTCTTTTCAAAAGGTAAATAGGAAATAAATTTTTCATTTTATTTTAATGTTATTTAATTAACAATAATAAAAGCCATGTATAACCAAACAAAGTATAACCATGAAAAAAAAATTATTAAATAAATAATGTTAACGAAATGAGATTAAAAAAATAACTAAGACCTAGACTTATATTTAAAATCTGATATGAGCAATAATTTATATAAAGAAATGTTAACACCAGTCAGCAAAAACAAAAATTTCAATATCTACATTTTTCTAGAAGACTAAAAAGGAGAACATAATACGCATTACTTTATGCCCTATACATTTTAATTTTTTTTTTTCTATTTTATTATTATTTTCTTCCTTTCAGTCTTAAGTCTACTACTTAATTTATGTTGGAAATCTCTTTAAACTTTGATTGGCAGTAAATTTTTCTAGTACTATTGAGAAAAATACTGCAATTTGTATTGACATCAGCCAGTCCTATTATTGCTAAAATGTTGATTGACGATAAACTCCCTTTGTCGATAGTATGACAATAAATTCTACTTGCAGAAGTCAGGAGCCGATTGAAACTTTTTTCATTAAATTCAAACTTCCAGTTAAAATTTGAGCACTCTACCTTTTTCATAAAGTAAGCCGGATTTTGATTGACGATTTCTGAAAATATTGATTAGCAATAAATTCAATTTAATTATAAAATTCTGTTTCTGGCAATCATAAAAAAATGTTTCAGTAGAGCTTTAAAATCTTTAGTGTTTAGTGTCTGAAGTGTTCAAAACTTCGAGTGCAAGACTTCATTTTCATAGACACGAAAGTAGTTGACAAAAAAGTAGTAATAAAACATACAAATTTCTGTAATTACAGAAATATGTATTTAGATATTAAATTTGAATAATCGAAGTTTAGAATATCAACTTTATTCACTTAACTTTAAACTTTAATTAAGCTTTAGTAAAAAATGAATATTTTAGTTTTATAATTATTTTGATTTATAATTATTTCTATTTATATTAGAGGGAAGTAATATCGTTTCAGTGCATTTGATATTTGTTATCAAGATTTTATTTTTAATCAATAATGTATTCATCCTCGTTGGTAACAGCCTTCTAATTCTGGATCGAAAATGAATCGAAATGAATTTGAAAAAAAATGGTTTTTAAGAATAACGAATATCTAATGAGCCGAAACAACATTACTTTCCGGTCTCCATAATATAGTTATTTTTATTTATAATTATTTTTATTTATACTAACTATTTTTATCTATAATTATTCTTATTTATAATTATTTTTATTCATGAATTGATATTTGGTCGCATAATGTATTCTATATCAAGATTTTTCGCAATGCTCTGAGATAATCAAACACTGATACACAATTACTTATTTTTAAAAAAATTTTTGTTTTAACTATCAAGCTTTTCTCTTTATTTACATTTTATAGTTCAAAACGGCACTTCTAACTATGGAATTCTATCAGCAACAAAGATCATATAGATTTCCCCTTTAATTTCAATTTTATCGTGTACACTTCTGTTACCAGGCCAAAAAGTAAAGTAGAAAAAGAGAAATCGTAGTAAAATCATTTCATTTGTTGCTGATTTTCGAAGGAGGAAATCTATTGATAGCTGAAAATTTTCATTATTATATACTTTTTCTTGAGAAAGAAGGATCCCTAAATGCATTTTATAATTGCTAAAAAAAAAAAAAATTGGTATTTTGATATGGATATTTTATTCTTCCAAAAAAAAAAAANAAAAAAAAAAAAAAAAAAAAAAAAAAAACTTTTGTTATTACCTTTCGTTTTTTATGAAGACTATAAGTCTTGATGAATATAGACTTATAGCTTTGTTTGATATTCCGACACAATCGACACCAGATTCATGCCTTGGTGTTGTTGATTGATCTGATATTGTATATGCTACCGTGAATGACCGAAATCAAGAGAATGTCGACTTTCACCAGTGAATGTCAACAATCACATAGTCGCTTTGGTCTATGTCCGAAATATTTGTTATATCCGATTTGATGCAAATTTATTAGTTGATGTTATTATATTTATTCGATATTTTAATACCTGCTGAGGAGAGATAAGGATAAGCATTAGTGTTCGGAGTATCGCTCAAACGTATAACGGGCAGTGGCACTTGACAAGACCTAGTATATATTTTGGACATTTACCAAACCGACTATGAGATTGTCAACATTCACCGATGGAAATCAACAACCTCCAATTTCGGTCCTTCACAGTAACATATGTGAGCAGATCTCCAAAACCTTTAACTTTTGATAGTAAAAAAAAAATAATAGGCACACTATTTTTACACCTCCAGAATTGTTTGAAAATGTATAAAATATCAGAAAATAATCGTGAACATCGAAAATTTTGATGCCCTTATAAGTATAAACAAAAAATTAAAATTTTTGAGTTAATTTTTCTAGGTTTATAATCACTAGCTGTCATTGGTGAGATTACAGTTACGATGTCAAGACCGTAATCAGACGCAGATCTAAGAAGTAAATGTTAAAATCAATCAAAATTTTGATCACACGTTTGTCATTGCCTAATTTATTTTCTGTGTTGTGTGCATCGCATTGCGTTGCATCTGAGAAAAGTTTTCGATCTATTCCCTAGGTTGTCCAGACAGTAACCTCAGGATTAATTAATTGAATTTAACATATCAGAACTTAGTTTTTCCCCTATGTTTTACTAATTGAAGATATTTTTTGACTGAAAATAATTAAAGTAAGCCTTTTTATACATTTTATAACAATTTAACTTAATATTAAAATTTTTCAATTCATTTAGGATACTAATAATTTTTGATGAAAAATAAAGGGTAAATATGGATGGAATTATTAAAAAGAAAAAATTGCTCAATAAAAGAAAAATAGGTTCAGTAAGTTTATATGTTTATTAAATAAATGATACTTCTGTCGTTTTTATGATTTTTAATGAGATGTATATAAACCTAGAAAAATTAACTCAAAAATTTAAATTTTTTGTTTATACTTATAAGGGGATCAAAATTTTCGATGTTCACGATTATTTTCTGACATTTTATACATTTTCAAACAATTCTGGAGGTGTAAAAATAGTGTGCCTATTATTATTAGTTTTTTATTATCAAAAGTTAAAGGTTTTTTATTATGAAAGTTGTGTCAATACTAATGCAAGAATCCAGTCTTTGGGTTTATATGACGCAAAGTATCATTCATAAGATGAAAGTACGATTCATTTTAAACTGTCACATAATACACTAAAGAATAATTGATTTGTACAGCTACGTGAGAAGACTTCACGAGCCATTACTTAATAAACCTAAATTAAACGTCCTCCGGATATGGGCAATCTAAATCTTTCAATATTTCTTTGGATGAGCACAATTAATACTGTTTAAAAGTTTAAATTTTTTTTTTCTGAATAAGAAACAATCGCGACCAAGTACATTTTAAACTTGAAATACATGCAAATATTTTTTTGAAAAGATCATGATTTGGACTATTTAAATCTTTAAAAATACTAAATACGGATAGTTAGTTATTCCCTGAAGGAAAAGTAATTACCCGCCAATTGTATAAATGAATCACTTTTTTATTCGGAAGACACCAGCTCATTCTGAAAATTGAAATGAATCACTTCTTTATTTTGAATACCCATTGTAAAGTGTGAATGTCATTAAAAATATTAATATTCATGTATTCACTGCATTGCATCCAAATAAAGGCCTTTTATAATGTAAATACGATAGTTACGTAAAGGTTGATGACACATTGAATTTTTATTTTAATAGGTTAAATTGCTTTCGTTTTAAGTCACGCGCATTTCACTTTTAATTAATTTGCCTTTCAATTTTTCATAGACGTTAAGACTTTCAGTTTAGCATTTTCTTTTGTAAAGATTCGTGGGATGTAATTTGGTTTAAAAAAAAATAAATAAATATTTTATTTATTTCATTGATTATAATTAATGAAGCAAAGCATGGGTAAGTTCAGTTTTTTATTTATTTATTTATTTATTTTTTGCATAATTAAATGCTTTATTTGAACAGTGATACAACAACGTAAGATACAGAGTTTTAAAGTTTTATGAAGGAATTCTGCAGTTCAATAGAAAAACCACGCACCCAAAATTGAGATTTTTATATATTTGGCATTTTTTTATGATAAGCTACATATTGCAAATTTTTCTTTCAAAAATAGTTTATTTACTCATATTTTTTTCTCTTTTTTGAAATTCTATTTCAGTTTTCATAGTATTAGGGCCGATCCTCGAGCCAGGCAAGGGTGACTCAGCCTCATCCTTCATCCCTTTAGTGGGTCGATAATTGAGTACCAAGCATGCTTGGGAACTAAACACTGGGGGTTCCGCGTTCGGCTGACCACCTGACCAGAACATCTGCTCCTGCACACCAGAGCTCAAGATCAAGAAAACTGAGATGGGCACAATAGGCCTTGGCCCTCTATGGACTGTCGCGCCATTAAGTTTAGTTTAGTATTAGCAATAGAAAGAAATTAGTTGTCAGGCATTTTTTTGTCAAAATCTCAGAAGTACTTGCGCTGTTTTTTCAATTACATAGCAGTATTGTTTTTCTTATCCTTACTAATATTGTGTCTTCTGTGTCTTCTGTTTGTCTGCAGAATTAGCCCAAGGAGTATTAGTTTTAAAATAAGATAAGTATGACTTACTTACATTTAAAAATTCCCTTTAAAAAAAACTGGTTGGTCCTTTAATTTATTTAAACTTCAAATATATTCAATAAGACCTTCAAATATTAAATACCAAAAAGATTATTATATTTTCTTGTTAATAGAAAAACAAACTTTTTCATGCGTGAAATAGTGCATGTACCTACTTTTGAAATATTTATAAAACGAAGGCATTTAAGAAAAAAAATGTTAATAAAGACTGGTATTATAGCTTTTTATTGCTCAAAAAAACTTGTATTTTTCATACATCGAGTCACCCGTGTATATTATTGAAAGCATTCATAAAACAAAAATACACTGTAAAAAAATCCCACAACGTTTCTAAATATATGAGGCAGTTACGGTGCGTGCAATTTTCAAAAACGCGTCTGAATATTTCGAAAACCTCTGAAACTAAACTGGAAATAAAAAAAATGTCATTTGAAAATAATTTTTTTTTCTCAATTGATCGGAAACATGATATTAAATAAAGTTCTCTGAGATTTTCGGAAAAATTTTTGTTCGGTCAAAATTAGCTTTTAAATTTTTTACAGTGTATGAAATTTTTTTTAATGACAGTTTTTTTAATGACGTTACATCACTCTTAAAAAAATAACTTTTCTCATTTATCGGGTTACACTCATAACGAAGTACTCATTACATAACTTTTTTAAAAATTCAATCGCAATTTTGTTTTTTTTTCTCTAGGAAGGTAGGAAATTTTTTAAAGGATTTTTTAGGGGATTTTGGGGTATAAGAGGTACGTGGAGTCAAGATTATCGGGTAAAATTATAAAGTTTAGAAGAAAAACCAGTTTTTATCTCCCATGGCTTAAAAGTTTACACGTAAACTAAACTTCTCTGAAAGAATTTCGTAATTGATAATTACAGAGCATTTTGCATTGCTAATTACATGCAGGAATTACATTTATATCTCAATTACATTAATATGCTAATTACATTTTTATCTCAAGATAAATAACTGTAATTAATATAAATATAATATTAAAAATTAAATAAAGAGTGATTTTTAATTAATGAAAGTTGTATAAACAAGGTATTACAATCTTTAACTTTGTATTTAGTATTTAGCTTTCCCCGAAATAATAGATGTTGACTCATAGATAAATAAATATTGTCTCACTCGATTTTTAAAAATCTATTTTAAAGTAATTATGTAAATGGAAACAAACCTCTAATTATGTAAGGCAGGAAATTTTGTGAATTCTCTAATGCCAATTATTTAGTATTTAAGTGGATACATATCGCTAGATATTATTAAAACATAATTACAATTTTTAGAATTAATTCATTTAGATTTAACTAATAAAAGAAAATAACACAGAGTAAAGATAAAAAATTCCGTATTAATTTTTTAAATTTCTTTAAAGGAAATTAATAGGTAACGATTTTGAAATAATTTAAGATTTTTCAAAATGAAAATTCATGGAAATTCATACAAATATTATATTGTACAAATGAGCATTGAGAAACTAAAAGGACTGTTTAAAGTCTATTGAAAATATATTTGTATATAAATATTTGTATATTGTATATATTGAAATACAGATATTAAAAAGTTCTATTTAAAATATGCTTTTGGATGCGAAATTAACAAAATATTATATTTTATCTGAGACGTTAGAAAGTCTGGAATATGTCTAAAAGAGGTTTTTACAATTATAAGAAAATTACTTTGTGTCAAAGCTTTCTTTTTTTAAATTTAAATATAATTTTATTAAAGTGACGAAAAGTGGAATTTCAATTATTATGACGGATATGACCAGTTATGATTTATATTGGCGTGAATTGCTAAAGAAGCCTCATAAGAAAATTTAATGGTTTGGAGTGCTTTTGAAATCTAAGAATGTCTCGCAATTCATTCATGTTGAACAGAATCCTTCCTAGCATACAATTTTAAACTATTTAAAACGCAATTTTCAAAACATTTTGAAAGATTTTAAAACTCGTCATAAATTTTTTTTCACCCCTTTATATTTATAGATAACAGTGTATAAATGTGTACAATTTGCAGCAACGAAAAATGGTTATGTGCCCATTGCATGTGCCCATAATCACAATTCCATCATCTAACTCACGTTGTGTGAAAAATTTTGAGTCTCATCACTGCAAACCTAATTAGGAAATTTGAGACTCTTTAATAAATGAAAATTAATTTTGGTAATTATAAATAAATTTTTAGCTCTTATGTTTTGCCAGAATTCAAAGTAATGTGATTAGACATAATTTAAATTATTTACCTTTTCTGAAAATTAAAATAAAGAGAATTATCTATTAGGGAGTTATAATTTTGAGGTAAAGATTCACCTTACACTTTGAATATTTTTTCAACAATATTTTTTAATTTTTTAATAATATTTTTCTTTATTTCATGCTTAATTGAAAAATTAAAATTGTTAGACATATTTCATAACAATATGATACAAAGCTGTAATAATATTAATTAAATAAGAAAAAGAAAAAAATATTTTTTATTTATTTAATATTGGAGAAAATTTGGATGATGCTGTTACTTAAGTGGAACTCTCATTATTTTATAAAAGCTTAATAAATATGAAAGATTCTGTGAATGTTATCACCAGAATCAATATTTGTAGTTTTTCTAGTATTTTAATACTGGTAATAGATTTTTCCTCTTAAATTTGAATTTAGTTTTATTATATTTTAACCCTACTAAGTATCTGTATATTAAATCCTAAACAATAAGACTTATGCAACACTTTATGGATCATTTTATTTTATTTTAATTAATTAATTTATTATTAGAGATTTACGAAAAAAAAGTACTACACGTATTTCAATTTTAAACCAATTATACAACAAGTTTGAGTACCACTTCTAACTGTTGTTAAACAATCACTAATTATAGAACGATTTTTTTTTAAATGTATAATCTCATAATAATTATCTGATTTTCACGTGCTCACTAGTTTTTTTTTTTTTTTTTAAGACACTTGTTCCGCCTTCCACCTAGAAGAGTAAAAAAAAATTCCTTTTTTATCAATGGAGGAGTGTCAAACATCATAACCACACCTGCTGGATGTAACTCACAAGCAAAAACCCCGCCTTTTGACCACGCCTACTTCTTGATTGACAATCAAAAGCCATCAATCAAACGTGACTTGATGTGTTGTTTCCCCCCTTCTGTTTCCAGCACGAAAGCGACATCCAGCCAGCCTATTGGGGAATTCTGTCACACAATTCTTCCGAGCGTGTAAACGAAGAATCATTTCTCGTCTTCTAATTCATTTTATTATTTTCTTTTTGAAACACTATTTATGCGAAATCATTATTCCTCTGACAGCCTTTCGGTTTGGCAGTCCTTTTTTACCCTTTTTTATTGCCCTTGTTTTCTAGCTTCTATTCTTATTTTCCTTTTTGAATTGGCATTGTGGAAGAATTTACAAGCACGCTTTACTTTTGTCTGGAGTTTTTTTGTGCGCCGTAATAGCCGGTGTCTACCATTCACTTGGGAAATTTGACCTTTTGTATTTGCTTTGCTGCTACCTGAATTTACAAACGATTGTTCGCGAATTCTTAACACGCATCTATGCTCCACAGTGAGGACAAATCTTACTTATTTAATATAGAATTTATTTTAAGGTTTTTTTATAAAAAACATCACCCGTCTCACATTTAGCTGTAGAACTCATAATGATAGTCAAAAATCAGCTATGGAATGGTTAACAAAATCATGGCAATGTTTTGAAGAACGCATACGATTTTGATAGTTTAATGGTAGTCAAGGTTATCCCTTCACATAAAATAATGCTTTTTCTTTTTCGAATGATATGCTATTTTTATTTTTTATTGCTGTGAGTTTACAACAGTTATTCAAGACTGGCCCAACAAGGCCCAGCTGGTATTTTCAGTCTGCGTTCTCAATGATAATTTTGAAAATGGTGGAAAATTTAAAGATATAGAGAAGCCATAATTATGTGAAAGCGAAAAGCGTATGTTGTTTAATTTTTCAATATTTAACACTGCAAATAATGCAAAGACAATTTGGGCTCAGAAGAGTTTGGGATATTTGATAATTTTACATTAATTTTGATAATTTTCATACAGGTAGAAAAAATTCGCCCATTTGGCGATTCTTAAAAAAGTTTAATAACTTTTAGAATACTAAAGTTATTTGTTTGTTCTAAAGCTACATGATCCTTTACAGTAAGATGGTATTTACAGTTTAAAATTATAGCTTTGTTTTAAGTGTAAATAACTTTTATTTTGGCTTTTTCATTTTCTTAAACAAAAAAACTTTTTTTTAAAAAAAGGAAGAAATTAAAATAAACAACAACATGATTTAGCGTTCTTTCCCTTTGAGGTTTAATAATATTGAGAATCTGCGAACAAATTATTAGCTTGTTGGATAATTAGGTTCCTGTAATAATTTCTTCGAGATATAAATATAAAGAATTTTTCACTTGAACGATTTTTTACCCATTAAAGAATCAACGTTTATTTAAGTACAATTTAAAAGTTTTATTTTTTCCCCCTAAATGTTAATTCTTAACTTGATTAACAATCAATAAAGGAGTTATTCAAATTATTATGTGCGTCTTTCATTTTTAACCAGTTTCCAAATTACCGGCTAATATTAGTGAATTGCAATGTAATTGTTTTTTCAAACTAATTATTTTTTGCAAGTGGCGGGAGATTTTGACAACAGAATTTACGTCAATATTGTTTCAATATCGTCTTACGTCAATATTGTTTATAACCCTGTTTTTCTTGCCAAAAAGAAGCATAGAGGAAAAACACCCATCCCTTCCCTTGTAGTGCCCAAAATATATTTGAATGACCCCTAATCGTCAGTAAAAGATTTAAGATACATTAATATTTTCTTCCAGAAATAAGTTAAATCTAGATTTCGATTGCAAAATATATTATCAATTCAAAAATTGAAGCTTTTAAAAATAATAAAAAAAAAGCTAAACACCTAAGAAATTCATTGCAAAAATTGCACAAGTTTTAATGATAAATATTTTCTATCTGATTAGCTTCTGAATATTTTCTATTTGATTAGCCCATCTTTAAATAGTACTCTACGATTAGCTTCTGAATTGTACATTTTTATAAAAATGGCATTAAAAAATAAGTGCTTACTTTGGTAAAAAATAAAATAAAAAAAAGTGCTCGGATATGTAATGATACGATAAGAAAACAAATGAAGGGAAATTTAAAGAAAATAAAATTCATGTTAATTTCATTGAAACTAAGATGAAATAGAAAATAATAAAATAATGTTCTTGCCGATAATTCAAATTTAATTTTCGTGTTGCGCAGAATTTTTATTATTCTAAGCGTGATTGAATGAAAAGTCGAGAATGCTTTTAATAATTTTTCCACGTCAAAATTACTTTCATACATTTTCTCAGTTTTATTCTCTTTTGGGGAAAAAAATGAAGTTCAAAATTTCTACCTTTGTGGCCAAATAATGATTTAATTTTTTTAACAAATCATATTTTATCTTTAAAGAAAGTATTTTAACTATGACTGATAAAAGTTAACCAGGTAGAACGGAAAGCTATCAATCTTAAAGACGAAAAAAGAAAAAAAAAAAAACGTCGAATTTCAAGTAATTTGTTGAAATATTTACCCTGCTGATGAAAATGATTGTCAAATTACTCTGGTACAAGTCAATAGATTTTCAACTGATATGATAAACGTTGTCTATCATGCATGCTTATCAGAGGTTTAGCATCAAGCCAGTGAGATTTGACAGTTCTGGACATTTATAAGGTGGATGGATTAGTTGTTCTTTTGTTTTATCGGTATCGTGTGTTAACACTGTGACGATGGTCTGCGATAAAAGGCAATTCAATGACTTATCGGCCATATTTCGTCCGCATCTGAAGATTGCTGCATAAAAAGAGAGAATTTAAGAGAACCTTTCATTTTTCGATGCCTTTATGACAATTTTCAAAGGCATAAGCACTTCAGTCGCAAGTACAATAACATTACACTGCAATTGAGATGATCAGTTATAAGAAAATAATTCTATTATCATTTTGAGTAAACAACAGTATTAATGAGTAAGATTGGAGCCGTGTTGGCTCAGGGGATAGAGTCTTCGCCTTCCAATGAGGTGAGAGGGATTCGAATCCCAACAATGGCTGGTCGATATGAATTCCGCATCCGGCTTGCACAGACCAAAGTGCTGACGTAAAATATCCTCAGTTGTAGACAGATCAGGATTTAGAGCCCCCTTGCTGTTTAGGGCTAATCGTTGGAGGTTTTCGCGGTTTTCCTCTCCATGTAACGCAAATGCGGGTTAGTTCCATAAAAAAGTACTCCTCGAAAGCAAATTTCTCCCAATACCTGATCCAGGAGTTCCCTTGTCTTCTGAATTGGGTTCAAATTACAAGGCTGCGGAATTAAACATTAGTGTTCATAAACCCAAAAAATTAGGTCGGCTGTTCAATGATGGTTATAAAATAAAAAATAAAATGAGTAAAATTGAGCAGCGTTAGAACAGGGGACGGAGCGTCAGCCTCCCAATAAGGTGACCCAAGTTCGATGGCTAGTTGATAGGAATTCTGCCCCCAGCTCGCCCCGACCACAGTGGTAACGTAAAATATTCTCAGTGGCAGATGGATCATGCGTTTGAATCCCTTTGCGGTCGAGCTAACCATGGGAGTTTCTCGTAGATTTTCTCTCCATGTAACGGAAATACGGGTTAGTTTCATCAAAAAGTCCTCCACGATATCTAGATTGCCCCAACGCTTGTTCCAGGAGTTCCCTTGTCTTCTGGGATGGTTTTAACAATACAAGGCTACATACTTGAACAACGATAGTTGTGAACTCAGAATTGGGTCAACTGTTCAACGTGGTTATAATATAAAATAAAATAAGATTTCACTTTCACTCAATTAATTACTATTCCACGAAAACGTAAGTAGGATTCTATATAATAACTGCATATATATATATAT